>NC_081406.1:203609730-203909730 GCF_030272615.1 Cryptomeria japonica | reverse complement strand
TATAAAACCAATCTTAATCAAATAAGAGTGCAATATTTCATACCATGCTCTAGGTGCTTGTTTCAAACCATATAATGCTTTGTTCAATTTACATACCTAATTTTTACTCGTCTTCAACAAATCCTTCAGGTTGTTCAATAAAAACTTCTTCTTCTAATATACCATTCAGAAATGCAGATTTGACATGTCCATTTGATATACCTTGAAATTTTTGTAAGCAAAGTATGCCAACAATGTTCTTACTCCTTCTAGTCTAGCCATAGGTGCAAAAGTTTTGCCATAATCAATTCCTTCTTCTTGGGCATAACCTTTGCAAACTAGTCTTGCTTTATTTTTAATGACCTCTCAATTTTCATTCAGCTTGTTTCTAAAAATCCACTTTGTACCGATTACATTTTTTTCCTTCGGTCTTGGGACCGGTGTCCATGTGTCATTCTTCTTGATTTGATCAATCTCTTATGTCATAGCATTTATCCAATCTTCATTGTTAAATGCCTCTTTCACTATTCTCGGCTCAAATTCAGATATTAGACGTGTTTTGTCTCAGTTTGTTCCTTGTCATAACTGGATCATCTTTATCTCCTATAATCTGACTTGAAGCATGATGTCTTCTGACATATTTGGCTAATACAAGCTCGGTAGGCTCTATATGATCTTCTTCATCATTCGGTAACTAGATATTCTCTTCATTTTCTTCAACAGTTTTCTTGGTAAAACTAGTCAGTTGAACATAGACAAATTCATCATAGTCTTCTGGTTCCTTGGAATTTCCTTCATCATTTCTTTCTGTAAATTCATCAATTTTCACATTTGTACTTTCTACTATTTTGTTAGATGATTTGATCAGATGTTTAAATGCTTTTCTTCTAGAAGAATAACCAAGAAATGTTCCTTCTTCACTTTTCTGATCAAACTTGTCATTTCTATCATCTTTGTGTACATAGCATCTACTTCCAAAGATTTTGAAATAACTTACATTTGGTTTCTTGTCATACCAGATTTCACATGGTGTCTTCATAGTTCCTTTCTTTAGTTGTACTCGGTTCAGGGTGTAAACTGTTGTGCTTATTGCTTCTCTCCAAAATGTTTGTGGCACTTTGTTTTCAATCATCAGGGTTCTGGCACAATCCACAATAGATCTATTTCTTCTCTCAGCTATTCCATTTTGCTGTGGAGTTCTCAGTGTAGAGACTTGTCTTTTAATACCATGATCATTGCAGAATAAGTTGAACTCGTCAGATGTGAACTCTCCTCCTCTATCTGATCTAAGACATTTCAGTTGTCTTCCTGTTTCATTTTCAACTCTTGCCTTGTACCATTTAAACATTTGAAAAGCTTCTGATTTTTCTTTTAAAAACATAACTAACATCATCCTTGAGTAATCATCCACAAATAATATGAAATATTTATCACCATAATAACTTTGAACTTTCATAGGACCACAAAGATCGGTGTGCACAAGATCTAAAATTCCCTTAGAAGTGTAAGATTTACTTATAAAGCTTGATCTTGTCATCTTACCCATCTAACATCCTCGGCACATAGCATTCTCAGGTTTTTCCAAACTCGGTAGACCTCTTACTCGGTGCTGTGGAGTTGAGTCAAGGTGAAATGTGTTACCTTTTGTTTGTGTCCCAATAGCAGCTAACTTTCCATTCTTGTCATGAACTTTGACAATTCCTTTCTGAAATTCTATTCGGTATCCTGTATTGTTTAGCTATGTTACACTCAACAAATTGTATTTCAAACCTTCAACCCAATAAACATCATTGCATCTTGCATTGTCAAGAAGTGTTATAGATCCTTTACCTTTTACTAGACATGGTGCATCATTACCAAATCTTACGTAGCCTCCATCATAATCTTCTAACATAGTAAACTTGTGTTTATCACCAGTCATGTGATGTGAGCATCCACTATCTATGATCCAAGAATCATTAGTATTTATGTAAGATATTAGGGCTTTTTCTTCATACCTTTCTTCATCTGATCCATCTTTGATAGCCACATAAAATACTTCCTTTGTATTAGTTTCATCTGATTTATCATCATTGGATTCCTCATCATCTATTAAGCATGTCTTTCTATCTCTTCTTCTGAAGTCTCGGTGTCCTCTATAATGATTGTCTTTGTGTCTATTATCTCGGTAATCTCTCTTTTCAGTAGAATCTTTGTCAGGACAGTTAGAAGCCATGTGTCCTATCTTATCACAATTGAAACATTTCAAAGGTAGTTTTCCTTTATACTTACCTTTGCCTCTCGGTAACCTTCTGGCTAATAGTGCTTCAAACTCTTCTTGCTTTCTGATTTCCTCATAAAATTTGTGTACTTCCTCCATGTTCTTACAAAATCTTTCACTTTCTCCACTATGATCTCCTTCAGAGTACTTATACTTTCTTTCATTGTAATTATTAGATTCATCAAGATGAAAAGAACTAAATGCAGATTCAACTTTATTTACCGAAGACCCACTGTTATCAAAATTACTTAACTCAAATGCATGTAGCTTACCAATAGTAGCATCTAAACAAACTGGCATATTTGGTATAGACCTTAATTCACTGATTGCAGAGACTCTGATTGCATAAGCTGGTAGAAGGGTTCTTAACAACTTACTTGTTATATCCTTTTCTTCAATGGTTCCACCCGCTCCTTTGATTTGATTGACAATCTCCTTTAGTCTTGTACTGTACTAAGTTATGTTCTCACCTTCATTCATCCTCATAGATTCAAGTTGCCCTCTTAGACTATCCACTTTTTCTCTTTGAACATGTTCATCACCGCCATATATAGATATGAGCTTGTCCCACATTGCCTTCGCATCATTGCAGCCTTCTAGATCATTAAACTCTGAGTCGGTCAATGTAGATGTTATTTCAATCATTGCTTGGATATGTTCTTGCTTTGCCTTTATCTCTTTCATTGTCAATGGATAGGTTCTCGGTGTAATGAAATCATTCTCCAGATAATATACAACATATTCTCCAACTCTTGATAGGTGCAGCTTCATCCTTTTCTGCCATGTAGACAAACTTGACTTGTTCAGCTTCGGTGCATCCCTCTTATACATCTTTGGATCTTTGCCTCAAGTACCTTTAAACTTTTCTTCCAGAGTCCAAAGCTCTGATACCAATTGATAGTTTTGATACTTAATGTTAATTACAGATGCCAAGCTGATAAGATGAGAGGGGAGGGGTGAATCATACAAACTTAATTTTCCATAAAAACATCAAATTCAACCTCGGTAACATATACTTCAGTGATATAACCAAAACTGTTAAACATGCAAACTCAAAAGCATATAAACATCATAAACCTCATAACATCGGATTTAACGTGGAAACCCAAATAGGGAAAAACCACTGTGGGATTTCGGACCCACTAAGAAATATACTCTTCTAGAGTATGCTCGGTTAAAAGAAAATCTTGTTAAAGATTACAAACATGTTGCTACATGTGACCCGATTAAGGGATTTCCCTCAGATCTATTAGGATCTTCACCTTGTTAGAAGTGACCTTGTTAAAGGATTTCAAACACTCAATCAAAATGTCACCTTGCTAAAGGGTCTACAAATAAGACTGTTAAGTCCACTCGGTTAAGAGATTTTCTATCACTTCACAAAATAACAATAATAAAAATCTATCTGCAACTTCACATCTAAAATGCTAAAACAGATTCTTATTTGCTCAATACAATCTAGACATAGAACTAATCTTGTCCATCTGCTGGGCTCTATACTCTGTTATACAAATAGTTCTTCAAGCTTCTGTGCTCGGTAATTACTATGTAGCATCCCTGTGCATACACTTGCCCGCATACATTGTTTATCAATAGTTCCCTATTTATAAATAATTGCCAATCACTTAATCTCCTTGATCACATTTCCCATGATCAATCATAGCCATCAGATCTTCAAACTTTGACCAGGTTCAATGTATTCTTCGATCTGAAAAACATTTTACCCCACCTTGGAACTTGCATACATTTCTTGGAACTTGTGCTAGGGTATGCGGTTCAATCTGCGTTGTAGATCTTCATGCCAACTTTCCTTTGCCATAGATTCTTTAACAAACTTTATGCATGGCATACCAATCATTTAATCAATTCCAGCTCATCAGCTCCCTTCATTAAATAATGCATGTAACCTTTTGATGCATTCTGTTACAGCTCGGTTACAACTCGGTAAATACTAAACTTTACTCGGTAGAAACTCTATCTTCATTAACCGATAGTGATAACCTTTGGGTTTACCGACTAGGTTCTTTGCTCGGTAACATAGTATAGTATTAACCTTACAATAAATAACATATGTATGATATCAAAACAATCTAAACATCATGATCTCATCATTGTCTAACTCGGTAATAGTTGCCCATTGAATAACTTATTCATCCCCTTATTCATCATATTCTTTCTGTGTCTTTTACCGACACCTTTATACTCATCAAATCATACTTCTCAAGATATGGCAACATCATACTGATTTAGAAAATCAATATCTTGACATCAATGACAAAATAATAATATTAAGACAGTAAATCATCCTTAATAAGTTATATCCATAATCATCAACAACCTTCTCAATATCCTCATTGAAATGCCAACAATCTCCCATTGTTTGTTATAATGCCAACACTCAAGATCTTTGTCTTCCTGGCTTTTGCCCAATTCTTCATAACTACACTCCCCTTCTTTATGGAATTTTGAGATAAGACTCCCTCTCTTTGTTAAGTCTAAGAGGTTCTCTTTGCCATACTAACTAACTTTTTTTCCCTTTATCATTAGAAAGGAAAAAAAATGTGTGAATATGAGGTTGATAAACTTGCTTCTCAAAAGGTTAAAACTTTATTTCCTAGTTGTGACCGATATGCTGAGATTTAAAACTTTCTTTTTCATTCCTATGAGACAAGAATGACTTCCCAATACCTAGTTTCCTCCTATCGAAAGGGATAGGAAAGGGTCTCCACAAATCGATGGGAATATTATTAGGGAAATAGGGATGAAAATTGGAGGAATGGGGAATCTTATTAGCTAAGCATTGGAGGGACAGAGGAAAGGACTTAAATAGGTGATGTAGAGGACTCCCCTCAACTGGAATTTAAGAAAAAATAATCTTGTTTCTTGTAACCGAGGTTTTCTAATGATGATTTTGAGTCCAAGTCTTCTTTGGAAGAGGAGGGTTAATCGACTTTCCTAAGAAACCCAGAGGAAAAATGGGAATGTTTTAAAGAAAAGAGATAGAAGAATTGTTTGCTAAAAGCTACTGGGAATAAGAACATTCAAGGATCCCCACTCGACTCTTTCAACTCCTGAAACCTCTTTTGAAATGAGAATGTTGCTTCTATGGAAACTTCTGGAGGAGTCTAAACAACTTGTTTCCCACAGTTCTCCAACCATCTTCGTTCGTCTCTGCATATCTTCTTCTCCAATGGGCCATTAATAACTAAAGATATTTATCTTTTAGAAATGCATTCCTATGAAAGTTTAGTTTGTAAGTTAAAGAAGCCTCTTTAAATTTTGAAGCAATCATCTCTCTACAATTTGAAGCAATCTTCAAGGATACAAAATCTTTTTTTTTGGCAAGCTATGAGACTTTGGATAGATCATAGTAAATATAATCTATGTTTATTTCAAACAAAAAGCTAAAAAATTATAATCATAGTGTGTACATGTAAATGACACATTCTCAGTTGGCACTAATATCATAATTATTTGTTTAGTTAAGTTTGAATTATCTTGATAATTTGACATGAAACATCTTGGTGTTATAAATTTATTTTTGGCATCAAAATTAAAAAGGATACCATCTCCTATACCTACTTACCACAATGCCCCACTTTCATATTCCAATGCTCCATCCATTTCCCATAATATTCCACATCCTTCATTATCCATTATGTCCAATAACTATTAATGACCTAGCCCAAAGTGTTTCATTTTTTCAACAATAACTCGCTTCCATGACCCAATATAAATTCAATATTCCTTCTTTTCACATTGCTAGCCTACTTTCCTAAGATATCTTTTGTACCATTATCCCTTAATACATATAAATCCCTTACCTAGAGACATACAATGGAAAAGGTGATCCTTTGACTCATGTGGAAATATTTCAAATCTTGTGTATTGATTTCTCAAATAATCATAGACTTATGGCTAAATTATTTTCTAGGACATTTCAAGGTAAGGCCTTGCAATGGTTTTGTTCTTCACCTCCTTATTCCATGGATTCTTTCCAAAAATTAGCTAATGCTTTAATTCAACAATTTAAAAATAGTATTGGGCCTCAAATTTCTTTGGTTGATTTGATTCATAGTAAACAAAGTGTTAAGGAAAAGTGATTGATTTGATTGGTAGATTTAAACATTTGCATGCTCAAATATCTTATCCTATTCTTGATATGGATGTTCAAAGAAATTTTATTTCTAATTTGCAAAAATATATTAGAGATAAGTTATTGTTTTTTGAGTTTACTTCTTTCAACCAATTGTGTGCACTTCTTCATATTTATCAGTTTCAAGTGAGCCAATTCAAGTCATCCACTTCAATGGCTTCAGTTGATATGAATGATGTCACTCAACAAGCTTTCCAAAAGTTTCAAAAAACAAAGGATTCATTAAGATCAATGATTCCTCAAACAATATTGATGCACAAGTGGTAGATGAAACACCAGGTGTGGCTCATTTGTTGAATTCATTTTTAAACCAGCTCATAACTCTACACCTCTTTCTGAATATTTGCATAAGGTTATGTTGCAATTGATTAATTCTAATATTTTGAAACTTCCTCCTATCAAAACACATGACTCTTCCAAATCATTTCCAACTTCCCATAATCCGAAAACATTTTGCCAATGCGACTGTCAATTGGCCATAATACTGAGAAGTGTTATAGGTTGAAACATCTTGTCCAAGAACTCATTGATTCTAATACCATAATTGTTGGCATTTGCATGAAGATTTCATTAATGAATGCTATGTTGTCATCGATGTCAATTCACTATTAATGATGTTGTTGTAATGTTGTTTTCTAACTGGTAGGAAGAGCTAGTGAAGGGAACTGCAACCAGTAGGTGAGCTTGTGGAGGAAAACGGTATTGCTATGTAATGGAGAGGTGAACCGATAAACCCTACCTGTTGATATGATAAACCCTAACCGATGAAGTTTGGTGAATCGGTTGTATTGGTTTATGATATGATTATGAGAGGTAATGATTATGACACGTATGCATGTTGTATGAGAAGAGTTTCAAATGATTTTTGGCATGTAGAGACAACGGTTTGTATCTTGGGAATGAGAAAGTTCATTGCATGTAATGTAAACCATGTGATGAGTTACAATGTTTGATGAAGTGGTGATCAAGGAACGGTTGAGGTTATCTTGAATGATGTGTAGTGATTGTGATACAGTCACCAACCAGGAGAGACCTCAAGGAGGTCAGTCCAAACCGGTCAGCAAGAGTAAACACAACGAAATCACATAGATATGATGGAGGAAATGCATAACAAATAGTTTTATTACATGAAATTTAATTGCATCCAACTTGTAAAACCGGGTTACAACATATCGACACACAGGTCTGGTAGAATAGGTCACAACAGGACCTTGAATAAAAAGATCTATATTCTAGGAATAGTCTATCTATTTGATGTTCCTTGATTCTTGAGTGATTACATTCTAAATCATGATTACAAATATATATATATATATATATATATATATATCGATCCAAAGGCTCTGGTCAACCGAAAAAGGATCAAAACCCGAAGAACAAGACCTAATGTGGAAAATGAATAAAGTCGGCCTCCGCCAAGAGATTCCTCTGAAAAATCCAAGGGATGAAATGCAGAAGCTTGGCCGTAGGCCAAGCAACATCAAGATCAATGTCCAAGGCTCTGCAAGCTTCAGAATGGGTTCCGGTAGATCACTAGAATAGGTCTCAGGCAACCGGTAACAAAGGAACAACCAGTAACAAGAAATTGTCAAGGAAACTAGTAGCGATATCTTGCCGAAGAGTGATCCAAATGAGATTTAGTTTGAAAGAAAGAAAGAATGATCAATCCTTCAAGTAGAATCAAACTCCATAGGAACCGGTGAGCCAAAACCAGGACACATAGAAAGGAAAACTAAAACTGCCAACAAAAAACAAAACTGAAAAGGAAATGTTTTTGGTTGATGCAAGATTTCTATGAACCATGGATGCTCCTGCATCAGACATCCAGGGTTAATAAAAAGTGAGCCTCTCACTTTGCTGTGGTCAGAGGGAAACCAAGGTGGTCTACCTTTGCCTGAGAAATCCAAGATGAATCTTCCACTAGTCTTTTATTTCACTTCACAAGACATTCTTTGAATTGACTGCTTTAGGTACTATGCCCAATCCTACTGTCCAAAATCTCTTCAATCTGATCCAGTTCCTTCTGGGGAAACTATTTCTCCAAATCTGCAATACTGTCCTCACTAAATTCTGGTTCATGGTACTCATGAAGATCTATAATGTTGAATATAGGTGAAATACTTAGACTATCCGGTAGCTCCACCTCATATGCATATCCAGAACTGAACTTTCTCAAGATCTTACAGGGTCCAAACTTCTTCATTTGCAACTTATTATAAGTTCCAGTCGGGAATCTCTCTTTTCTCAAATAGACCATCACTTCATTGCCAAATTCAAATTCCTTGTCTCCTCTTCTCATCTGTCTTCTCCTTGTATTTTCTATTCATGTTTTCCAAATGTTGTTTAACCTAAATATGCAATGTTTCCATGTGATCTGCAAATTCTTCTACTTCTGAACTCTTCCAGTCTTCACTGCTAATGTCTCTCAATTAAGCTATTCCTTTAGGATGCACTCTAGTAACAATATCAAAAGGTGTTTTTCCAGTACTTCTATTCACTGAATTGTTATAGGCAAACTCTTCTTGTGTAGGGATCAAATCCCAACTTCCGGTTTTATCTCCCACTAGACATCTCGACAAGTTTCCCAAACTCCAGTTAACTAATTTTGTTTGTCCATCAGTCTGTGGATGAAAAGTAGAATTGGACTTCAAATCTATCTTCATCTTCTTCCAAAGTGTTTTCCGAAAATAGCCAACAAACTTAGTGTCTCTGTCTGAAACTATTCTCTTAGGTAATCCATGCAATCTTACCACTTCCTTGAAAAATAGGTCTTCTACATGCAATGCATCTGATGTCTTCTTACAAGGTATGAAATGAGCCATCTTTGAAAATCTATCCACTACCACAAATATAGAATCATTCCCTCTTGGTGTCTTAGGTAAGCCAAGTACAAAATCCATACTTATATCCTCCCAAGGTCTTACCGATACTGTTGAAGGTTTATACAATCCCACATTCTGACTACTACCTTTTGCAACTTGACAAAATCTACAACTATGCACATATCTCTTAACATCCTTATGAATTTGGGGCTAAAATTACTACTCACTTACCAATGCAACTATTTTATCAATGCCAAAATGTCCAACTAAACCTCCACTATGCTTCTCTTTTATCAGGTTCTCTCTCATGGAACTTTTAGGTATGCACAACTGAACCCCCTTAAATAACATCCCATCCTAAATGAAGTAATCCAACCATTTTCTCCTATCAACTATAACCGATTCTCTATATGCTTTCCAAGATTCTGCAAAATCTAGGTCTTCATCATACAAGGTCTTCAAATGTTCAAAACCTAATACTGTCACTCTCATCTCTGTCAGCAAATTCCTTCTCCTACTTAATGCATCAGCAACTTTGTTAGATTTCCCACTTCTATGTTTCCACACAAAGGTGTAACTCTGCAATAATTCTACCCATCTCATATGTCTCTGATCCAACTTACTCTGACTATTCAAATATTACAAAGCTTGATGATTTGTATACAACACAAACTCCTTAGGAAACAACTAATGTGTCTATTTCTTCAAGGCTTGAATTATGGCATAAAATTCTTAATCATATACTGAATATCTCTTCTGGGCATCATTTAATTTCTCACTGAAATATACTATTTCTCTCCCTTCTTGACTCAAAACTGCTCCTATTGTTGTTTTACTTACATCACAATCCACTTGAAATACCTTATTGAAATCCGGTAAAGCCAACACAGGCTGCTCAGTCACTTTCTGTTTCAACAACTCAAAACTTTTGTTTTCTCCAGTGGTCCACTTGAATTCCTTCCTATCTCCCCTCATGGTCTCAGTCATAGGATTACAAACTGAACTGAAATTTATGATAAACTTCTGGTAAAAACTAGCCAATCTATGAAATGATCTTACCTCTCCAATGCTTTCTGGTGTATGCCACTCAATAATGGCTTTCACTTTCTTGGGGTCCATCTTCAAACCATCCTCAAATATCACAAAGCCCAAATAGACTAGCTCATCCTTCATGAAAGTGCACTTCTTGATATTGATCAGTAACTTTTCTTCTCTCAACCTCTGCAAAACTTGTCTTAACTGCAACAAATGCTCCTCTTTTGTTTTACTGAAAATCAAAATGTCATCCAAGTACACAATAACAAACTTACCCAAGAATTTCTTCAAGACCTCATTCATCAGCCTCATGAAAGTACTCGGTGCATTAGTCAGTCCAAAAGGCATCACCAACCATTCATATAATCTTTCATTTGTCTTAAATGTTGTCTTATATTCATCACCTTCTCTGATCCTCATCTGATGATATCCACTCTTCAAATCTATCTTTGTAAAGTACTTTTCTCCACTCAAACATTCCATTATGTCATCCATCCTAGGCAAGGGAAACTAGTATTTCACTGTGATTTTATTTATTACTCTTGAATTGTTACACATCCTCCATTCTCCATTGCCAATACCGGAATCCACATCTCACCGTAAACAAAGCCAAATGATATGAAACTCAAACATGACAAACATCACGAACACAAGGGAATAAACCCAAAACCACAATGCTAAACACTCAAAGAGGAAGAAATACCACAATCTCAAATGATTCCACTAAAAACTTCTCAACCAGTAAGAACTAGACCGGTGATCCTGCATCAGACTCTTGGGGTTAATTGAAAAGTGAGTCTCATCACTTGATCAGGTTTGGCGATTGGTTAGTAGGTACTTGCAACTACCTCAGGGGATTCAGTGATCTGACTACAGCTTCTGGTTGCCTCTCCATGGTGATCTACCAGTGAAAACTATGACATGCCTCAATCGACGATCTATTCAAGTCTCCACCCACTAACTACCTCAAGGTCAAGCTCTAGGATGGGCGGTCTACCTGCAAACCTTGCTCTGCCTCACATTCGGTGATCTGAACAAGTCCACGAGTTGCCTCAATCTTCTCTCTAACCAATTGGTGCACAAACAACACTCGGTCCAACAACAAGTTCACAAACTAGCTATGATACCATTTGGTGCAGTCATCAGTGAGGAGAGACCTCAAGGAGATCAGTCCAAATCAATCAGCAAAAGTAAACACAATGGAATAACACATATATGATTTAGGCAATGCATAACATATATTTTTATTTCATGAAAGTTAATTACATCCAACCGGTAACAACTAGGTTACAACATACTGACACGCAGGCTTGGTAGAATAGGTCACACCGGGACCTTGAATCAAAAGATCTATCTTCTTGGCACAGTCTATCTATTTTATGTTCCTTTATTCTTAAGTGATTACATTCTAAATCATGATTACAAATATATATATATCGATCCAAAGGCTTTGGTCGGCCCAAAAAGGATCAAAACCCAAAGAACAAGACCTAACGTGCAAAATGAATAAGGTTCACCTCTGCTAATAGATTTCTCTAGAAAATCCAAGGGATGAAATGCAGAAGGTCATCCACATGCCAAGAAACATTGATATCATTGTCCAAGGCTCTGCAGGCTTCGGAATGGGTTCTGGTAGATCACTATAATAGGTCTCAGGCAATTGGTAACAAAGGAACAACCGGTAATAAGAAACTGTCAAGGAAACCAGTTGCGATATCTTGCTGGAGAGTGATCCAAATGAGATGTGCTTTGAAAGAAAGAAAAAATGATCAAGCCTTCAAGTAGAATCAAACTCCATAGGAACCAGTGAGCCAAAATCGGGACACACAGAAAGGAAAACTAAAACTACCAACAAAAAACAAAATAGAAAAGGAAATGTTTTTGGTTGATGCAAGATTTATGTGAATTGGGGATGCTCCTGCATTAGATTGTTATGTAGCCTAACGGTCATACTTGAACCAATTTGTTTGTAATCTCTATGAGAGAATTAGGTTTGTGATGTGTTACCGACCTATTGTTTTGTTTATAAGGTCAATGAGTTGTTTTGTTAAAGAGTTAGCAATTTGTAGTTGATTGTGAGAGTGTGGTTGTCGAACCAGATGATGTATCTTGAGTGTGTTTAAAGGAAGATAGGAGCATGAAAAAGATCTGAACAAGCAAGTGTAGTGCTATTCAAATAGATCAGCAAACCCCTGTTGTTTTCTAACAATCACAATAGTCAAATCCCCTAATCGGGTAAGCTCTAACAAGCTTACTATTATTCAAATCCTCTAACCAGGTGATCCATTAGCTTGGATTTCAAATATTCTATCAAGGTTACTCCTTACAGGGTATTGCTTCTAATAGGATATTCTAGTCAATCCCTTAACCGAGTGGTCCCTAACAGGATATGTTCTTAACAGGACTTATTGTAAAGCTTTAACAGGCTTGGCTCCTAACAGGGAAAACTTCAGAAGAGTTTAGAATACCTATGGGTATTCATTCCCACCGTGGTTTTTCCCATTTGGGTTTCCACGTCAAAAATATTGTGTCAAGTGGTGAATGTTTTTATGGTTATGTTTACTATGGTTGAATTGCTTAGCTACTAAATCCACTTTAATATGCTATGTTAACCGGCAACAATCTGAAATGAGGTTTTACTTATGTCAGTAAAGTATTTGAATGATTTAGTTAAATGGTTTGAGAGTTTCAGAGATGTTTTATTGTTAATCTGTTATAATAGTCAATCGGTTTAACTTGTTAGTATTATTGCATTTGAAGTTCAATGTTTAAACTTGTCAGTTTGGAGTTTGCATTGAGAGGTTGATTTTGAGATTGGTGAAAGTTTATGTTGATTTTCTATCTACTGATTCACCCCCCCCCCCTCTCAGTAGTTGACTGGATCCTTATTCTTTCATCATACCATCAATAACTATTGCAGGTGTTAATGACAAAGGAAACAAATTAGTTGCACCTTTTTAACCAAAATTTGAAAATCTTTACAAATCCTTTTCCTTCTCATTCTACAAACTCCGTAGAGCCTACCAAATTATTACCTTCCTCTTCCACCAATGTTGTTGTACCTAGCAACCCTACTATCATGAATATTGATAATACTTGTGTTGAGGCCAATAATATTGTTAATCTTACTAACCAACCCAAATATAAGCCCAAACTTTGCATTACCTTTGATCTTATGGAGACTATTAAGGCACCAAATGGACCCCTCTACATTTCAAGAAAGATTAATAGTAAATTTTCTCAAGGTGTGCTTATTGTTCCCATGTGTATGGTGAATGTTACAACTGAAGAACATATCTTTACAAAGACAATTTAATCAATAAAATTATGACAAATTTGATGTGAAGATTAAGAATCATAATGGTTTTACTTGTCCTACCCATGGTTCTATTACCCTTCTCGTTGAAGTTGGTAAGAAGTGCTTAGATACCACTATTTGCATTTCCATGCCCACCTTAAGCCATCATAGATAACCAATCTAGACACAAAAATTGGCTTTAAGTCTCTACAATGGCTAGACCGAAGGCCCTAATCCTTAAACCCTTGAGAGCAATGTAAAGTATGATGGTAAGTAAATGTTTAAACATAAAACCAAGAGCTTAAACAAACATTATACCTTTCATTTACTCTATGGATTGAACTAGAAGTGGTGCACCCTTAGTCACTTGATTTGTTCTTGATTATTGGATATGTCGACTAGTCTCCAATTTGCACAACAAAGTAAATATAAGTTTAGCATGAAATTGTGATATGGATATGAGGGAGGAGGCTCCAATTTATAGATTTTTTAGGTAGAAATGGATAGTTGAGATCAAAAGTTGATGAAGGGATAAGATTCAAGGGGAGGAGTTGAGTTGGACTGAAGGCTTAGCCTTGTGATAAGTGTCACATTGGTGTTAATATTGAGAAGTACACTTGTCATGTGGAATAGGGTAAGGTGTGCTCACACATGTGTGAGCACATCTTGGGAAGAACAAGAGAATGATAAGTGGACACAAAAATGGAAAAGTAGAAGACGTGAAGGAAGAGGGAAGTGACAAATGGATGAAAGGGGAAAGTATAGGGTAGATCTATTGGGAATGGCATCCTCACACATATGTGAGTACCCTTGGTCAAAGAGTGAGGTGGAGGCTTGAAAGTTACTTATGCATGCAAGTCATTTAAGAGGGGTTTCACATGTAGACTTGGATAGGTGTGCTGAATTTAAAATTTGAGGAAAATGATAATGAGTATTAGGCACTAATTGTAGTACCCCTTCTCAATCGGACTTATTAGACTGATATTATGTTGCAGTTTACTATTCAGTTGACACTTTATTGCTCAACACTATTCAGACGTATTTGATATTATTTCATGTTTATCTGGATATTAGATGCATGAGTTATTTTCAGTATTTCAGTACTGGTGACTTGTAGTATTTCATGGATTATTGCTTTGTACTGACATCTTAGTTTATCTAGGCGATGTGTCATATATATGTTGAGTGTCTGCAATTATATTGGATGCAAGGGGATGATTTTCCTTCACTCATTTCGGTGAGACAGGGAATGTCGTGATTCTCCTTCATCGGTGTGTGTGTCATGTATTCTATATTTATATGCATGCATGTGTGATTCGATGATGCAAGATATTGCAAGTACAAGTACCGGGTAGGTACGGGGTATCGTCTCCACCTGGCTTCACAGGTTTGAGCGTGCCTTATATATTCGATGGGAGTGGAGGAGATAGTTGTTGATCCTAGTTCTTACCCTCAGTCTACTCTTGTGAGTGTCGTCAGTCGATCGTCCATCCCTTTTGTTTGACTTTCGAGTCTTCTTGCATTTCCTCGATTTGCGTGCCATAGTGGTTTGGTTATTTATTTAAGTTTAAGTTGTCATTCATTGTTGGTATAAGCAATTTATTCATTATTATGCCTTTATGTCTTGAACCTAGCTTAATTGGTTAATTTATTAGATTTAAATCTATAGTTGTTTTATTTTGGAAAAGTAATCATGTTTAAATCAAATAGAAGAAGTAAAATAAATAAAGTTAATTGCTTTTAATAAATACAAAATAAAGTTAAATTATTGATTTCTATTTTAGTTGAAAAGTTGATTAAATTTCTAAATGTGAGAAATGTATTTTTTTTTCAAAAAAAAGAAATTCCCATTTATTTTTGGAGGAATATGGAAAAAAGTCAATTGTTTTATTTAAATGTTTTTAAATAGAAAAATATTTCAACCTAAAAGATTAGGTTAAAATATTTTTCCTATTTACCCTTGTAAATTTTTTTGGAAGCATATGCTTGTTTGGAGGAAAAAAACAAAATTGTGGAAAAATTTCTTGGAAGGAGGATTTTGGGTTTTGATTTGGCTTGGAATTCTGTTGAAGCTCACAATTTCTTCTTGGGAACTCCAGAGGTTGGTTGAATTCTTCTTGTTTATTTTTAAAAAATCCATGCTTTCTTCCAATTTCTGATTGTTGTTAAAAGTTTAGTTTTATAAGTATTGGGTTATGAATTTTTGTTTGCTATGAGATTGTTGAAAAAAATAAAAAAATAAAAAAAATCCCATCAATTTGGTTATCAAATTTCAATCCCAAACTCTCCAAGCAATTTCATAATTTAAATTATGTTTTTTCATTTTGTTTATGCAAGAAATTCTTTGTTCCTGGTGTTTGTAGTTGGGTTTTTTTGTGTTTTTGAGTAGAGATATGCTGGCAAAATTTTGCCAAGATTTTCCCCAAATAGTTTCTTCCTGGTAATTTCCATATTGGAAAAATAATTGAGTTAAATTTCTTCTTGTCCATTCTTGTTTGGGCAAAAAAAAATCAATTGGGGAATGGAGATCAAGCTTGTTCCCATTTAATTTGATTTTAGGAATGAATTGGTTTGATTTGAGAGACTTCTTCCTATCACTGTTTTTTTTTTCTCAGAGGTTTTATTGCTGGTAAAATTTCTATTACTAGTGACTTATTTGATATCTCTATTTGTTTAAAATGTTTGTAAAAAAAAAAATTAACTGGGGATTGTTTGTTATTTTTTTTTAACAAAGATTTTCATCTCTGTATTTCAATTTTGATTCCTTAGAATGTTATCAGAATTTCTTTTATAAAAAAATTTAATTTAATAGAAAAAAAAAAAAAATTAATTAAAATGGAGTCTAGGGCGGTGGCAAGGAGCTGGGCTCAACCCAGCCCACGCACCCCCTCTCCCTGGCAGCTTGTTGCCTTCCCCATATTGGGGTTAGCAGCAGCGCTACTTCCCCAAGTATGAGGTTGCAGCAAGCGCTGCGACCTCATGCTTGGGGCAGCAGCACTTGCTGTCGTGGAGGCCTTGGGCCCCACGTGAAACTTCTTTTATTTTTTTTTAAGTTAAAAAAATAATAATATATTAATGTTAAAATATAATAATTAATGTTATTTTTAATAATAAATAATATTGTTATTGTTATTTAAAAGAATAATAATAATATTAAAGCTATTTGCTAGTAATAATGATATTAATGTTAATTAATATTACTTCTATTTAGTGATTAGTTCTATTTTTCTTTGTACTTTGGAAAAAAATATAAAAATAAATGGAAGTTATTGTTAACTTTTGGAATAAAAGTGAAATTGGTTAAATTAAATATTAATTTTCTTTATATAAGTAATGTAATATAATCATATGATATTATATTTAATGAATATATATTATATTGGGATTATTTTATATATCTGTTTAAATTTGATGTAAATGTTGACTTGGTTATGGTCGATTTGGGTAAATTATAATTTAATCATAATCAATTGATTGGGGGTTTAAAATTTTAAATGTGGTTCCAATTCAACCTTACTAGATATGTGACTTCACCGTTTCTTTATGTTAAATAGATGCGATTTCTTTATTTCTAGAAATCTTTATTGCAAGTATTTTATGTTGTTGACTACTTAAAAGAAAGATTGTTTGTGTAGGATCTTGTGTTAATAATATTTGCAGTCTAGTTGTTTAAATGTCGTTGCAATATTGTTAAAATTGTCATTATGTTGTTGATGTTTACCTCTTAGTCAGGTGTCGATGTTTAAACCTTGAGGATGTGAGCCATTATGTGTTATGTTCCTAATGGTCAACCCTGGGTTTGTGACTGTGAGTCCTTCACCTATGTTATGTCTGGATTAGATATGGCTGTCAGTCCCACCATAGAGTTCTCATAGAGAGTCTTATCTAGTTAGTGTCCTAGTAGAGAGAGTGGCTTTCGGGTGGGGGCCGCACCCAAAGTGGATGGTAGGATAACCCCTTGAAAGTCATCTATTAAGTGATAACCTAATAATTTGATTAGGGGGTGGGTAGTTATTAAATTAATAGAGATAATGTACCCCGCACACGGTTGAGTGCTTGTATAGGCTCAAGGTGTTTGGGAAGGCCTGGAATGGCAAACCTACCACCTTGTCCTCACGAAAGGTTGGTAGGGTCCGCATGATGCTTAGATGGAGACGGGGGTTCGGGAGAGGTTACCAGGATAACCCAAGATGGGGGCCGGGACCTATGGAGACCTACCTAGGGTAACCATCTTAAGCCATGTGATGACACTCTCTCTTTAGGGTCACTAGTGTTTTGTGAGTTGAGTCACTTGTGTACTACGGAGTCATGTGTACTGTTGTACTTATCTTATTGCTTGCTTGAGGGTCTTCTGCTATCTCCTAGAATGGTGGGGTGGTTCCATTATGGGATCACATGGTCGGGTGGTAGTGCCACTTCCCATCGGATATCTTGTTCTTACCTTCATGCGAGTATTGGCTTCGCCAATGTATCTTGGTTCTTGCTTCGTGTAACAACTCATGTTCTTGATATTGTACCTTTGAGGCCCATGTGGTCATTGTATCAGCAACTTTGTAACCTTTGTACTTTATTGTTCTATGGAAGCCATGTAATTTAAAGTTCATTGGATGTACGTTGTTTCAATTATCTTTCATCTTATGTATAAATGAATCATTGGAAGTATATATGTTGTAACTCTTTAAATCTATCTTATTGGGATCAATTTATGAGTTTGAGTTATTTAATCGTAATCGGCCTTCCCTATTTAGATGGATCATTGGATTAACATTGTGATGTAGTTTTAATTAGAAGTAATCTTCGTTGGTAACCCTTTAGGGTGTCAATAATAGACTTCCGCTTGTGTTATTATTTGTGCAAAGTTATAATTAATACACTTAATCTTTTAAAAAAAAAAATTTCACCCTTTAGTTGCCTTGTAGTGTTGCAATCCTCTAGGGTTCCTGGCGGGGCATTACACTAATTAAATAGGTTTAATTAATGGGTTTAGTGGGAGGATTTGTAGGAATCTAGTATATTACTTAATTAATTAAAAATTAATTAACTAATTTGGTTTAGAGGAATAATTGGCCAATAGGATAAAGTGGAGTTCAATTTGTTAAAATATATCAAACTTTGGAAATAAGAGGGGATGTAATTAATAAATTAATTATCTTAATGGGGGCATAATTAGTTAAATAAAATTTAAATAATTATTTGGGAAGAATAGAGGGAGCTAACACAATTATTAAAATTAATTATTCTATAAAGGATAATTAACTAAATAAAATTTAATTAACATTTAGGTGTCTACATTTTGGCCCTCTTTGATGCGGTGTTGGGAAACAATATTGTGTCAAAGAAAAAGGATGCCCTAGCGAGGGAGGATGAAAAAGTATGGAAGGATGATGCCCCTTCAAAAATTTAGACTAGAAAATTTGAATTTTCGGTGTAAACTTTTTAAAAGAAAGGAAAACGTTATAGGGAGTGAAAGAATTTGAAAAGGAGAAGAGTTGGAAAATGATGAAGGTCATAAGGTGAAAGGGGGGGCTACATATAAGCTATGGGAGGACCATAGGAGGTCATTTGTACACTCTCAATTATCATGAACAAAAGGATCCTAGAGTGGAGGAGTAGTGAAGATGGTGAAGATTCCACGACATGCACAATGTGGTGAATAGGTGAGGAGATTCCAAAGACTACCCAAGTACGAGGAGACGATATGTATCCTAAATCACATATTAAGTTTAGTAGATAGGAATAAAATGTTAGTATAGGAGAGGAAAACCAATTGAGGTGCAAGCATCGATTGACATTTTGATTTTTGTGTCCAACTCTAAGTGTCTATATCTAGGTAGTGGCATTTGTGCAAGCGCCATGACACATGCACATGTGGGGCACCACATTCTCAAAAGCTTCTCTATGGATAAATGTATGCCTCTAATGGGATTAGGGAAGATAGGTGGGTAGTACTTGGGAATGGTGTCTACACCATTTAGCATAGGCACCTAAAAAATGGTCTCTATGTCAATTTAAGTGTGTACATTGTTTGGTGTAGGTGCTTGGGAAACGATGTCTCTATTGAGAAAATAAAATAGGCTAAGGGTAGAATAAAAGGTTGTATCAATGTAATTATGGGTGCAGGAGCATTTGGGATTAGCAGAGTCTCAAGAGAATTGGTTGCCAACCATGCAATTCTGGAGCGAGCTATGAAACATTGATAGGGAGATATTGTCTATGATCGGGTTGGGGTTTGTGCATAAATGGTCATGTGTTCTATCGCACAAGGTGATGGTGATAAAATAATTAGAGTGCTAAAACAATGACACCTATAGCTTCCACCTACTGATAGGGGAGGAAACGATCATACTGGAGGATGTATGGAGGACCCTTTGCATCTTGATTTAAAGGGTCATTCCAAAGTACACATTGGAGCATGGGGAGCACTATATGTGGCTAGTTTTTGAGATCGATGACCTACCTATGGACTAGACACAAATACAGTCAGAGCTAGTGATGGAGAGGCAACGATGAATCCCAAGATTTCCATTTTATGTAGCAGGATTGATTAGTAGATGCCTGATGTCCAACCTTTGTGGTCATAGATTTTCTATTAAATGGGCCAGGTGTATTTGCATGATAATAGATGATATTGCAAGATATGCTTGGGGATATGTCATGCTTGGTCACTTGTACCATGATATTCACATGTGTGTTTATCACAGGTACAAGAGTTTCGGTATATGGCTCACATTATTGCATATATAGGCTTTTGAGCACATAGTTATCTATTGGCCACTGAGAGTGAGGGAAAGGATCTCATGATATCCATATGTATTCATATATGGGTGTCTACCGCATTATGTGTGGATGGGAGCACTAGGATATTGGAGGCGGTTCCTAGATGAGATGCAATATTTTACATGGAGGTCGTATAGGGGAGTGGAGGCATCACCAAAGGATGACTACTACTTATCCTTCATGTAAACAAGGTGTTGGACAATAGGTCAATTAGTGTATGTGATTGATCAATATCTTCCTCACAAGGTGGTGTGATAGTTTGGGTCTTGACAAGAGGAGGTAGAGGAGGAGTTGACGCACCCTCAAGTGACATGAGAGATAGGCACATGGGGGGAATTTTATATACATCATGTGGACAAGGTCGATCTTTCTAGGGATGACACCTATACTTTGGGATTTGTGAGCATATGTTATAGATGCAAGGATGTCTCCAAAATTTGCAACATGGTGGAAGGAGCAGGGGTAAATTAGGTAGTGGTAGGGGATGGAGATGATGGAGGGGACAAAGGAGGTGGTGGAGGGAATGGAATGGTTATGTGTGGATGGTAGAGGTGGAAACACCAAGGAAGACATGAATGAAGAGAGCACCTCGGGTGCCATTACAAAAGAAGCATTAGAGATTATCACAGGAGGGACGAGACATGCCCTAGGACAAGTATAGGGACCCTAGCAGAATAGGTACAGATTGGTGCTTCAATATAGGGACAGGGATAGGGACAGGTAGGTGCTGGCTAGGGGGATGAGCAGGAGGGAGGACAATGAGTGGGACTGAGAGAGGGGCCAAGGAGAGCACTGATGGTTACATAAGAGATGTATGATCACATACAAGGAATGAGAGACAAACTGTGTAGGGAACAAGACAAGGAGAAGGAGAAGGCTATGAGTTTACAGGAAGAGGTAGACAAAGAGATCTCAAGCTAATACATTGCAGGCAGAGCATGATAAATTACATGCAGAGGTGGATAGAGAGAGGGCCCAGACAAATGGTTTGTAGGCAGAGAGGGAATATAGCCTCTAGAAAATGTTAGATGGTGCCATCTAGGAGAGGGATGCCATAAATTAGTCTCTATAGTATCCTAAAATTGTACCCTTTGCAATTTTGACCGTATTTTGGGCCCTTGCTTTAGTGTTCTCATCCTCATGCTTAATCTGGACCTATTTTTACCTCTACCATGCAATAAATGTTATATTTTCACATTCCACCTTGCATAGCACCTTAACCCTAGCCCAAATATGGGGTAGGACCAGGACGTGGTACCTTGGTCCTCACTGGGACCATGGTGCCAAGCCATGGTCCTCCCTAGATGGGCTCTAATTTGAACCCCTTGCCCTATTGAAATTTTAGGTAGGAATCCCCTCTCCATGTCAACCTATTTTAGAAAATTAATATGTTTGACGACGGGCAAGTATATAAGGAGGTATTCCCCTCATTTGGACATAAGGTGAATAAGGTAAGGATATAGGTGAGCATAAGAAAAACTACATTCAAGAAATCAAACATTCAAGCATTGAAGCATTTATCATCAAGAATTTCTAGAGGTATTCAAGGCTGCATACTCTTCATCTATCCATGTGGAGCAACATTACATCATTCATTTGTAAGAATGTGTCTATAATTAGGGTTTTGTCAAGTTAATGCCATTTTCATACATATGTGATTACATTCAAGAAGAAAAGCATCATCATCATTCATTGCAAATCTAAGTTATATCATTTCCATTATTTATTTCAAGTATTTTCAATATTTAATTCAGGGTTGATTCCAAACTGGGGTTTGGCTTAGGAAAACCCCTATTTCCCTTTCTTTCTATGTGCAAGAAACAAGTATAGAGTTGTACTCTTTAGAATAAGTTTCATTCACATACATGAATCAACCATTTTCGACATGCAAAAAGTTAGGAGGATCATGGTGCTTAGTCATGGTCTCGACTTCTTAGGATATTTTTCTCGGGTCAGATCTGATTCGGCTTATACTATTTAGATCTAGGTGCACGCAAAAATCATGCATCTGTAGCTCACTGTTTTCTTAGTTTTACCTTCATTTTTCAACACTTTACCTATTTTAGCATTTCAACTTACAAAAGAGGAAACCAAAATCAATCCAATCCATTGAATATTCAATCCTTATCTGACTTGTGACTTAATCTAGTGGATTCCCTTCCCTCTTTTGAATGTAAAGGCTTTAAGTGAAGTTGATTTAGTGATTTCTCCCTTCGATGTTGCAAATTGCCAAATCAAATTTTACCCTTTACATTTTGGTGAACCCGACTCCTTACACATTTAATTCTGATTTTTATTTTCAAATTTGAGAGTATGCAATTTAAAATTCAAGTTTTCATTCACAAGTTTGATTTCCTAGCAAATTTTTAAAAATTAGAGGTTAATTTCACTTACACCCTAATTTTTAATTTCAAAATTGAGCTTGTGAATTGCATAAATTGGATTAATTGTTTCAGATCTAAGTACTTCTTCAATTTCAAAATTCAAATTTTCATCTACAAGTCAAATTTCACAATTAAATTTTTAAAAAACTTTAAAATTGAGCTTGTGGGTTGTTTAAATTTTGAATTTCACACTTCAAATTTGATTTTTAATTTCAATTCAAATTCAAAATTGCATTCTTGGATCAAATTTTAAATTTAAATGTTAAAATTAACTGGTTAATTAAAAAGACCATAATTTTTAAATTTATATTAACCTCGTGCATTTCCCAACTTTTCAAGTTCCAAATTTCAATTCTAGATCTAATTTAAAATTTAAAATTAAGAGGTTCTTTTTACAAGGCCCTAATTTTAAATTTAATTTTCTTGTGGATAACTTTAAATTTAAATTTTAAAATTAAGTGGTTATTTAACAAAGCCCTAATTTTAAATTTAAGTTTTTATTGGGTAAATTCAAATCTTGTAGTGGGTAATTTTAAATTTAATTTAAGAGGTTATTTTCAAAGCCCTAATTATAAATTTAAATTTTCTAGGAGTTTGCATAATTTTTCAAAAATTACAAATGAATTTGCTTATTTAATTGAATAATCATGTTTCTAAAATTGGGAATTATTCAATTTTCAAATTATCATTTCTAAATTTTTTAAAATTTAAATTGCAAAAAAAAAGTTAAATTTGAATCTCATCAATTTACATACATTAAGTGGTTTTATTTATAAAATCCTAATTTATTTCAATATTCATCATGACAATTAATGGATTCGATCTATTTGCTATTTCACATATGATTATGAACCAAGGGGAAACAAGAAAAATGTGAGAAAGTTAGTTTAAACCCAAATAAACACAATCATTCAAATAAAGCATGAATTAACCTTATAACTTTACCATGAAGCCTTTTGCTCCTCGGATTAGACCTTCGGCGAATTTGAAGATGTGCCCCTCTTCAACTTGTTTGGATTGCTCTCCACACACAACAACAATGGTGATTTCTAGGTGGATGGGTGGATTGAGTGATGGGAAATGACCAAGGATAAAAGCCTAAACTTGACTATAATGGGGATGCAATGAAGATGATTCTAAGCTCAAATGGGCAAGATATGATTGCACAAAGATGAGATGAAAATGAATGGGAGGATACCCCAATTTATAGCTTTGAGAGGAGAAGAATGGAGGGATAGGATTGATTTGAGATGGAGGGTGAAGATTAAAAGAGAGGGGTGAGGTAGATTGAGAGGACAAGGTGTGGAGACCAAGAGATTTGTCATAAAGGCATTTCTTGTCTCCACACTCCACAATGTACATGAGAAAAAGATCCCCAAGTACATTGGAAGAATAAAAAGGAATTAAAAATTCCTTGGGGGAGGAAAAGAGAATTAAAAATTCCTTGGGAAATGAGGGAGCATTGTAGAGTGGGAGAATTTGAAATCCTTAAAATGACCAAAGTTGGTACATTTAAGGTTTGGAAGGTGAGAGGAGACAAGCAATTTATGGAAAGGAGTTGACTTGCTCCTAATCATGGTGATTGGGGTTGTGCAAATGATTAATGAAGAAATAAGGTGGAATAATGGAGGATTAAAGAAGTGGGAAATTTAGGAGGATTTGATAAGAGGAGAGAGAATGAGCGGGGGTATTTAAAATTGGGGAATAATGATAAAGAGGCTTCTAGAAGAATTAATTAGGCTAAGTGGGAATTAGAAGAAGTGGTTTGTAGGTATCACATGACTTAAAGTCAATTAATTAAAATTAATTAACTTGAGGGGAATTAGAAGAATTAATTATTTGGATGACTTTAGAAGAATTGGGAATAATTAATTTATTTGATAAATCAATTATTGGACTATAGTGACATAATTAATTAAATTAATTTTGAGAAGAATAGGAATACCATAATTAAATAATTTAATCATATAGAAAGGATAAATTAATTAAATATTGATGGAGTGTGTGGGCATAGCGTGCAGAGGTCGAGCTATGACATTCATGCCCTAGCTCATGATCATTTTTGCACAGAGGGGTGGGTTTGGTTTGGCGTTGCAGGGAGGGGTGTGGTTTCTTCTTATCTGTTTACTGCAGGAGGTAGCTCAGGGGTGATAGGTACTCATTTCTTTGTTTGCTACTGCATTTTGTGGTGTGGACGGGGTTGGGAGGGCTCGTGTTTAGGAGCCTTCCTTGGTGGATTTTGGGAGGTGAGAGGGGTGGTTGTTTTCAGGGTGAGGGTTTTCTTTTCCCATATCCTTTTGGGGTGGGGGTTTTCTATCGTGCATGATGGCAAGTTCACGAGAAGTGGCTTCAGAGGATCTCCTAGTTTGGATTTTCGAGCAGCTTTGGGTTTGAAATCCCCAAATGATGGCATTAAGACTTTTGATATAATAATCTCCTTGCTCCCGACTCGAGGGTTGTTGGCACTGGTGTATCCAATGGATCCCGGATTTTGAATTTTAACGGTTGTCTTGAGAGATGCAAAGAGAGGCCAAAATTGGTAATTTCGCCAGAGATGATTGCCGAGGATGTTGAATATTTTTTAAAGCTTTCACTTTAATACAATTTTTTGGGGATGAGGGTTTCTTTGTAGCTTCTGGAGAATTGGGCTCAGAGGACTTGGGCGCCGGAAGGGGAAATGGATATTATGTTGCTTGCAAACAATTACTTCATGGTCACATTCAATTGCATGGAGGATCACAATAGGGTCTTTGAAGGGAACCCGTATTTTTATAACCAGGTGGAGTTGTTCATCAAACCTTATCATGCAGGATTTAGCCCTTTGGAGGAACTCTCGAATCAGGACCCAGTGTGGGTTCAATTACCTCAATTCCCAGTGGAATGTTGTCGGGAGGATGTGTTGTGAATTATTGCTTCATTGCTTAGGAAGCCTGTTGGACCTTCATCGCAAACCTTGGGGAGAAAGGTAATGACTTTCGCTCGTATCTATGTTGAAATTGATCTTAGTAAGCCTTTGCTAGATGCTATAGATATGTGTACAGGCTCTTATTCTTGGGTTCAACAGCTGGATTATGAGACTTTACCATTTTGGTGTCATCTATGTCATGAGTATGATCATTTGCAACGCAAGTGCCCTAGGTCTAAACCGATTTTGCATCTGCCTCAACAACCATCCTGTAACCTTCATGGGGCTGATAAAGGAAAATATCCCGTGTCTGGTGTGGTTGTGGGTGCTGATGGTTTTGTCCCAGTTAAGATAAAGAATAGGAACCAAGGTCAAAAGAGGTATTTTTAGGAAAGTCAAGAGGAGGATACCTTTAACATATTTGAAACCTTGGATGACCTTAGTCAACAGGAGGTGAATCTAGGGATGATTCCTTTGGATCATAGTCTGGTCTGGTTGATGCCTGATAGTGTGAACTTGGATCCTACCCAAGGTCCGCAGGAGGTTGGAAGTCAACAGATGGAGATGGATCAACAAGTATTGGCTCAGATGGGACCCATCTCTAGTGTTTAAATGAAGATAGCTGGTGGAGCTGTTTCTCCTGCAACACAAAAATTGGACTTTGATGGGGTTAAAAGTAATAAGATCTCTTCACATCTGGGTCTTCTTCAGAAAGACATCAAGAAAGGTGTAATGGAGAAGAATTCAAAGGTTGGTAGAAAGAAGTACTTAGATAAGATTAAATTGATGGGGGAGAACTTGGTTGAGTCAGGGTCAGTAAAGACTCTGGATTCTCATTTTTCTAATCCCCCAAAATGATTGTTCTTTCATGGAATGTGAGGGGCTTGAACAGTGGCCCTAGACAAAAAGTTGTTCGGGAATTGATTAGGAGTCATTCTCCTGATGTCCTTTTCTTGCAAGAAACTAAACTATCTGTGGATAGTATGTTGGATCTGGTGCCTAAGCTATGGGGGAGAGGTGAATGTCAGTGTATTGGGGCATTTCGCTCCTCTGGAGGTGTGGCTTGTCTTTGGAACTCCTTGAGGATTCACCCTATATGGTGGGTTTCTTCCAGATCATCTTTATCCAGGGTTGCCTCTAGTCTTGAGATTGGGGAATATATCTTGCTTACTAACATTTATGCCCCCACTGATCTTCAGGGTAATCAGAATTTGTGGTCTCATATTACTTTTATGCATGGGTTTTTCTCCTTTTCATCTGTGGATTATGGCGGGTGATTTCAATGCCATCTTAGAGTTGAGTGAGAAGAAGGGTGGTTTTATGTGGTTGGAGCCTTCTTCCTTCCTTCTTCGAGATAGTATATCAACCTTGAATCTTGTTGACATCAAGCCTGGTAATGGTCTATTCACTTGAAATAACAGGAGACTAGGGGAGTATTGGATTGCAGAGAGGCTAGATAGCTTTTTGGTTTCTAGTTTTTGGATTGGTGGGGGATTGTCCACATGCTCCGAGATCTTAGATTGAAAAGGTTTAGACCAATGGCACATCAAATTGGTGTCCTCTTCTACTTAGGTCGCTCGTACTCCTTCATTCAAATTCCACCTTATGTGGTTGCGAGATTCTTCTTTGTAGGTCCATGTTGCAGAGTGGTGGAAGAAAGGGAGGCCAGCCTTTGGCACTGCCATGTACACTTTTGCCAAACAACTACAATTTGTTAAGTATCAGCTTAAATGGTGGAATCGTCAGTATTTTGGTAATATCTTTCATACTAAGACAACTGCTCAGTTAGAGTTTAATGGCATTACTAGAGAGATTAGAGACCATGTATTGTCAAAAGCCTTGCGTAGGGAGGAAGACATGGCAGTCAAGGTTTTACAGGATTGGGAGCTTAGGGAGGAAATCTACTGGAAATAGAGCTCTCATATTGATTGTCTTCAAGCGGGGGATAACAATACTACGTATTTTTCAATTTGGTGAAAGTAAGAAGGCATGGCAATTCCATCTTTGTTCTAGTTAATGATAGATGTGAGCAATGTTTATCCTTCCAAGAGATTTCTAGGGAGTCTATGCAGTATTTCCAATACCTTTTTAGTGAGGATTCTTAGGGGGAATCTATTGGCATTTGCATCAAGATTGCATTAATGAAATGTTATATTGTCATTGATGTCAATTGTAAGCAGTAATGATGTTGTTACAATATTGTTTTGTAACCGGTAGGAAGAGCTAGTGAAGGGAACTGTAACCGGTAGGTGAGTTTGTGGAGTGAACCGATATTGCTAAGTATTAGAGAGTTGAACCGGTAAACCCTACTTGTTGATTTGATAAACCCTAACTGATTAAGTTTGGTGAATTGGTTGTATTAGTTTATGATTCGATGATGAGAGATAATGATTATGACACGTATGCATGTTGTATGAGAAGAGTTTCAAATAGTTTTTGGCACGTTGAGGTAACGGTTTTTGTCTTGGGAATAAGCAAGTATATTGCATGTAATGCACACTGCGTGATGAGCTATAGAGTTCGATGAAGTGGTGATCAAGGAGAGGTTGAGGCTATCTTGAATGATGTGCAGAGATTGTTATGTAGTTTAATGGTCATACTTGAACCGACTTGTTTGTAATCTATATGAGAGAATTAGGTTTTTGTTGTGTTACTGACCTATTGATTTGTTTATAAGGTCGATGAGTTGTTTTGTTTCAGAGTTGGGAAATTTGTAGTTGAGGTTGAGTGTGGTTGCTGAACCGGATGATGTATCTACAGTTTGTGTAAAGGCAGATAGGAGCATGAAAAGGATCTAAACAAGCAAGTGCAATTCTATTCAAATAGATAAACAAACCCTTGTTGTTTTCTAACAATTACAACAGTAAAATATCCTAATCGGGTAAGCTCTAACAAGCTTAGTGTTATTCAAATCCTCTAACTAGGTGGTCCATTATCTTGGATCTCAAATCTTCTATCGAGGTTACTCCTCATGGGGTATTTCTTTTAATAGGGAATTATAGTCAATCCCTTAACCGGGTGGTCCCTAACATGATTTTTTCTTAACAGGACTTTTTGTAAAGCTTTAATAGGCTTGGCTCCTAACAGGGTAAACTTCAAAAGAGTTCAAAATACTTGTGGGTATTCATCCTCACCATGGTTTTTCCCATTTGGGTTTCCACATCAAAAATATTGTGTCAAGTGGTGAATGTTTTTGTGGTTATGTTTATTATTGCTGAATTGCTAAACTGCTTAATCCACTTTGATATGTTATGTTAACCGGTAGCAATCTTAAATGAGATTTTAATTATGTCACTAAAGTATTTGGATGTTTGTGAGTTTCAAGTTGTTTACTGTTAATCTATTATAACAGTCAACTAGTTTATCTTGACAATGATATTGCATTTGTAGTTCAGTGGTTTAACTTATCAGTTTATAGTTTTCTTTGAGAGATTGATTCTGAAATTGGTGAAAGTTTATATCAATTTTCTATCTACTGATTCACCCCCCCCTCTTAGTAGCTGACCGGATCCTTATTCTTTCATCATATCATCAGAATCGGAAGAAGAAAATTAGGTTCTTGCTTGTATCCCTTCTCTACTTACTAGGGAGATGAATGAGTAGCTTATGGGACCTATTTTGTTGGACAAACTTGAGAGGATTGTTTTTAATATGAAGAAGGGGAAGGCACCTGGACTGGATGGGTTTCTGATTGAGTTTTATCAAGAATTCTGGGATATTATCAAATTGGACTTATTGGAGGTGGTCCAAGAGTCCTAGAGGAGTAAGTAGATACTTCAGGATTTGAATGCAACTTTCACTGCGCTCATCCCCAAGTGTGATGGGGTTGACCGGTTAGGCCAGTTCCATCCTATTTTTCTTTGTAATGTGATTTATAAGATTATTTCTAAGTTGATAGAGGAAAGGTTCAAGAATTGGCTTGGGGGGTCATTTCTAAATAGCAGAGTAGGTTTGTGCAGGACCGTCAAATCTTGGATGGAGTGGTCATCGCTACTAAGACTATTCATTATATGGCAGCTTCCAAGGAAAAAGCTATGTTTATCAAGATGGACATGGAAAAGGCTTATGATAGAGTCTGATGGTCCTTTCTCCAGAAGATTCTTAGGGAATTTGGTTTTGTTGATGAATTGATCCAATGGGATATGTGTTTTGTTTTGTCTACCCCATTCTCTGTGCTAATTAATGGAGATCATATTGAGTTGTTTGGTGCATCCAGGGGCCTTCATCAAGGGGACCCTCTTTCCACGTACTTATTCATTCTTCTAGCTGAGGGTCTGGGGAGATTGATTAAGTATAATGTGGGATTGGGTACTATTCATGGTTGGAGTTGGGGTAATGACATACCTCAGTCCCATTTGCAATTTGTGGATGATACGACCCTGATAGGACTGGCTAGGATCAGAGAAGCTATAAATCTACATAAAATATTGGAGGTTTATCTTGTGGCTTCTGGCCAGTTGATCAATGAGGATGAATCTTCCATTATCTTCTTCAACACACCTGGAATAATTCAGTTGAAGATTTCTCATATCTTGAGATTCCAGGTTGGTTATCTTCCCTTGACTTACCTAGGTATTCCTATCTCTATCAGTAATCCTCCTAGGGACTCTTGGTAGGGTATTTTGGATAAATTTTGCATGAAGGTTGAACATTGGACTCATAGATGGTTATCCTTTGCTGGGTAGGTTCAACTTATCCAATCGGTGGTCCATGCTCTTCTGATTTATAGGTGTATGCTCCAAGTGGGCCCAAAGTGGTTTGTGAAGGAATTGGATTCTTTGGCAAGGCAATTCTTATGCGAAGGCAACCTATCCTCCCATAAATGGAGTCTTGTCAAATGGGACTTGGTGTGCAGTCCAAAGCAGTTGGGTGGGCTTGGCTTAAGGTAGTCTTCTTTAATTGGGGAGGCTTTGGTAGTTAAATTGTACTAGAGGTGATGTGTTGAATAGGATCGAGGTTGGGCTAGAATTTTGTCTTTCAAGTATATGTAGAGGATCTCGAAGGAGGAAATTACAAGATATCTGCTTGCGCGAAAAGGCTCTACGATTTGGAGTACTCTCAAGAAAGGGGCTACACTGATAAAAGGTCTTTTTTGGATCTGTAAGAGGGGAGAAGAGGTTATTTTTTGGTTCGATTCTTCGGATGGCTATCCCCCCATTATTGATCAGTTTCCTAATTTAGTGAATCTTTGCCAAAGGTTCCTAGAGGCAGGTGGTCTAGAGTGAGCGACTTTAAGTCTATTTATAGGTGTGGGCAACTAAAGATGGTGGGGTGGAAGGTTCCTAATGAATGGTGAGTTGTTGATATGGAGGAAGACTACGCTAAGCTTCATTGCATTATGGCTAGTAGACACTATAGTTCCCTTAAGGATAGGGATAGACTTGCTTGGTCCCTGAATCCTAATGGTGTTTTTACTATTGCTAGTGGGTACCTAGAGCTATTGTTTCATCGCTTGGAGGGGAGGGAGGTGCACTGGTGGAAATATGTTTGGAATAATTTCTCTTGGCCGAAGTGTAACTATTTTTCTTGGACTTTGGCTTTGAATAGGTATCTAACCTGGGATAATATTCACAAGTGTGGGTTCCATGGGCCTTCCATCTATGTTTTATGTGGTAATGTAGAGGAGGATTCCTCTCACCTGTTCTTCAGATGCCCTTTCTCATTGCTTCTTTGGAATTATTGGTGGGGGGGTGTGGAAGAACCCCTGTGTTCACGTAGATTCTTTGGTGGAGTTTTGCAGTAGTTTAGGTAGGCCTCCTATTTTGTCCTCTTTTCTCTAGACTATCTGGAATATTGGGCCCATTTTTATACTTTGGCAGATCTGGTTAGAGAGGAATAGGAGGATCTTTAGGGATGTCAGATTGTTAGTTCAAAAAGTATGGAATAGAATCATTGGCATGATCTAGGAGATGATGGAGGCTAAATGTGAGGTTAATTTTCCTCTTGATAGAGATAAGGCTGATATTGTGAGTAGTTTGGGTTTGCAGGAGATGTCTCCTATCTCAGCTTGTGTCTAGAGAGGTAGACGTGCTAAGTAGAAGGTTCAAAGGGTGGGAATATGGTTGCCCCCTCAAGATGATTTCATTAAGATTAACACTGATGGATCCTCTCAGGGTAATCCAGGTCCTGCTAGGATTGGGGGGGTTGGTAGGGATTGTATGGGGGTTGTGGTTTTCTTCTTTTCAATTCATAAAGGGCAGCAGTCTAATAATTTTATGGAGGGACTAGCAATTTTCTAGGCCCTAGAGCATGCATATGAGTTGGGGTGGCGTAAGATTATCTGTGAATAGGATTCACAGATTATTGTTAATTTGTTGATTGAGCACAAGGTGAGTGGGATTAATTGGAAGCTGACAAGGATTGTGCACTAGATTTTGCAAATTAGTGCTATGATGGAGAGGGTGTCTTTCATCCGCATTCCTCATGAATGGCATAGAGTTGCAGATTGTTTGGCTAAGTGGGCTTCAGAACATGGTGATGTTTGGAAAGTTGAGGGTTGGGAGCATCTTTCCCCTGATTACACTGAGGACTTGCATAAGATCTTCATCGAGGATATGGATAGTTATGAAGTTGGATGATTTCTGGTTGGGTTTTTTGTTCTCTTCTAGAGCCTTGTGGCTCTGGCTTTCGTGTGTAATGTTGGTTTCTGATTATTAATAAATTTTTTACCCCTTTATTCAAAAAATAAAAAATAAATCATTAATTTAATTAATTTTAGACGTCTACATTTTGCCCCTCTTTTACGTAGCGGCAAAATTGGCGGTGGGTAAAAGACATAAAAAGATGCCCATTGGAGAATTTAACCGGAAAATTTTAATTTTTTGGGAAAATTCTTGAAAAGAAGAAAACAAAAAAAAGAAGACAAATCGAAGGAGGAAAATGGGAGAAAGAAAAAGGATTCAGAGGAAAGTGAGAGAAAATGATGAGTGAGAAAGAAAATGGGGCCACAAGGGGGCCCTACATAGGCCACACAAGGCCCTAGGAAAGGTCATTGTCACACCTACACCTTGGAGATTTGGAGATCCCAGAGCACTAGGAGAGAGCTGACATGCATCCCACACCACGAGCACTACATAGAGAGGGTCATACACTTCCATCAACCAACTGAGTATGGCCCACTGGTATGTAGCCCAAACCCACATGGTCATTTTAAATTTTAGGGCATTTATTAGGGGCAATAAATGGGGGTAAAATTGGTCAGGGCGTAGACGTCGATTGCCGGGTCAGCATCTGGGTGGGGCATCTACACCTGCATAGGCGATTAATGTCTGTGTAGGCACAGAACAGGCTAGAATGGCATATCCCCACCCACGTAGATGAATAATGTCTCAAAAAACATTGTTCTACAGGTATAAGAGGTGTGGGAGGGAAAATACTATCGACCCATGTCTCTGATTGTAGATCAATGTTTGTGTTGTGGTTTCAGTATCTCCGCTAGGGAGAAATGCCATCTCTACGTGGAAGGGGAAAAATGGAAAATTAGAGATAGGAGGGAAAGAGGAATGGGGGTCACGGGGGCACATCGATGCCCTAGAGGTAGAGTAGGCTATAAATAGGCTAGAATAGGCTGGGATAGGTGATAATATACAATAGTTAATAAGGTGAATTTGCTGGATGTAGGGAGAACTTTATCTAATTACATCTTGGGAGCACTATTCATCGATGATGAGGCTGCTTAGGCAGTTGCAGAGTGATGAGTGAGAGATTCTCAGTTTTTTAGGATTGGGGTTCGTGGGGAGATGGGCAAAAATCTAGGTGCACACAATGATGATGACAATGCTCATAGAACACTGGGATAGTAAGACATGCACCTTCCACCTACCTATAGGAAAGTCCAGAATCACATTGCTTGACATCCGACAGATCTTGAAAGTACCTATTAGAGGAGTTATTCTTGAGTACCGGTTGGACCACGAAGATCATTACCTCTGGATCATTTGCGAGTGTGAGGATCTACTTATGGACCGAACAAGGATGCGACTGGGAGAGGTCATGCGGATTTGACATATTCCTTGTTTGTTTTTGTTTATTTGTAGATAGATTAGCAAGTGGATGATGCCTGAATTGAGCGGCCATGGATTCTCAATTGGATGGGGCCGATGTGTTTACTATATGCTTGACGATTGCATAGAGTATGCATGGGAGGCCGCTATACTCAGCTAGTTGTATCATTACATACATATGTGTGTCTACCAAGGTTACAAGAACCTCGGGATGGGTGTCACCATGCTCCACATCTGGGCTTGGGAGCACATTATTGTTACCCAACCTATTGGAGTTCAGGATCAACACTGATAATTTCCATACATAGATCACTACAGAGGCCTATTGCACTACACATAGGTTAGTGTAGTTTCATTTTGGAGGAGGATTTTTGACAAGTTGATGTTCTTCCATTGGAGAACTTATCTGGACAGTGAGAGATGGAGGGGGGATTGACAATTGGCATTTTCTTAGAGTGAGTGTTGGTTGTTTGGGTGCACCATCCATTTTATTGATCAGTACCTACCCCATTGAGTGATGAGACATTTTGGTCACATACAAGATATTGTGGGACATGAGCACACACATCCTTGGATTATGAGGGAGACAACCACATGGGGATAGGTGGTGGGGCCACTTGAGTTTCGGTTTAGCTAGAAAGGAGCATTGATGATCCCATGGGAGGAGAGGCTATAGTTAGGAGCCTACATATGCTGGTGGGAGGCCCACATGCCAGTTTGTCTGAGAATTCCTAGATTTTTGGAGCCTGATGAGCTCACACCATCTATAGATGAAATTTTCAGTGGCAATGGTGATGCACCAGGAGAGGGGGATGCTATCAAAGGAGGGAGAGTGCAGAGATAGTAGGGGACATAGATAGGTAAAAAGGAAGGGGAGGGGACAATAGTTCCCTCAAGTAGAGGTTCCTTTACAGGTACATGTGCCAACAGGGCAGATTGGAGCACCACCTAGAAATCAGGGAGTAGGAGGAGGTGCAAAACTGATGGATATACCAGCTGGGGAGGAGGGGCAGGAGGGAGGAGATAAAGCATCAAGAGGAAAAGGAGGGTAGGGATAGGTACCACATGCCGACTATGATTAGGCCATTTTATTTTGGGACATAGAGCAAGTGAGGGCACAGAGCTTAAAGGATCAACTAGATATTTAGAGGCAGCGGGTTGACCAAGAGAGATCTTGAGAAGAAAGTCTCTAGGCAAAGGTTGATTGGTTGAGGGCAGAGGGGGATGCACTAAGGGAGGATTTACAAATTTCCATCTCTAATAGGGATATCCTACAAGTGCAGTCAGATGAGGCTGAGAAAATTTTAGAGGAGGCTAGGAGTGGGGGTTCTATAGGGTAGCTTTGAGAGGAGTTGTTGTAGATGGATGATGAGTTGATGCCCTCCAAGCCCAATTGAGTAGGGAAAAATTAGATGCCACTAGAATCAAGAGTTAGAGAGACATCACCTGAAGGTTACTAGCTCCCAACGGATTAGGGTCCCTCTTATTTGAGATCAAAATGGTGAAGCAATAGGTAGAGAGGATAGGGAGGGAGATTTATTACTACTAGTATCTCTACCATTAGGCCATACCCAGAGACCAATGAGCACCCTCCTACACTAAGAGTACCAGATCTCACAGGATGCAAAGCCAGTAGTTAGGTGCCTCTGTGGGGATGAGGGAACCACGACTAGCACCTAGTGGACCCTTAGGTGCAGGAGCAAGAGGAGGTGATAGAGAGAGAGCACAAGATAGTGCTCTATGATGTATATGTAACATATTTTTGACCCTTTGAGAATTATATCATTGTTCTATTGTTGGACACATTTATTTTTTTAAATATATGAGATGGATGCAGTGGCGGCGAGATGCATGTGTATTTATTATGGATTGTACATGGACTTTTTATTGAATTTTACTATTATTTATATGTAATGGATGATGACTTTTATGTTTTGTTATGGTGAAGCATATGTGTACTGAGGCATTGTGACATAGGATGTATGGGCATGATATGTACACACATGTATGTTATATAATGTTCTAACATGCTTATGGATGTCGGATGTGTGTATGTGATGTATGTCTATATGATATACAATTTTTACCTTTCATACTATGATTATATTTATCCTATGATGTATGTTGATGATGTGATGATTATGCTATATGGATGTCTTTATTATATTCATGTGGTGTTGACAATATGCTCATGGTTTGATCTTTTTGTACATGTTATTTGATGGATGCAATGCAACATGACATATCCTAGATGAATGTAATGTGTATATTAAAAATGGAATGAATGTAATATGCAGTGAATATGTTTTATGTATGCAACTAAACAAATAATGAATGGACCTAAAATGAAAGATGCAATGTAATACAACTTATTAAATTGTGAATGAATGCAATAATGAAATGCCACTGAATGGTCATGCAAATTCAATAATGGTATAATATAAATGAGCCTATTTAATAAATGATAATGATTAAATGAAAATCATAATGGGAGTGGAATAACAAAAATGTAATAATGATGATAAAAATGAATCGATAACGGTAATATGATAAAATGTAGCTAAAATGAATCTGTAATTAGCTAAATGTATATGTAATGAAATGTGCAACTATATGAAAAAAATGCAACTACATGATGATGGGATAGTTTTTTTGTAATGTGCCAACCATAATATAATGGGGATAGGTGAATAAATTGAGGTCTCCACAATGAAAAGGAGTTGATGAAATAAAATGCAAAATCAAGTGAATGGAGTGGAGGCAAATTTGTTGTTGTGTATATGTGGAGAGAAAACCTAGTTTCTATATTGCGCAAGATAATCTGCATCACTGATTATAGGAATCAGTATGCTATGAGGATCCAAGGCATGGACTAGACTCTCAAATAATAGGTATCCCTTGCACGCAGTTGCGCAAACACCATGATGATGTAGATACAGGACTGCGGGTTCATACAAGAGAGACCCACAAACATGCCATACCACAAAAACATGCCCTAGTATACACCCATCAAAAATGTACCAAGATATAGAATGATCTTGGAAACCATAGATAGGAGTAGTCATAGGACAAAAAGATGCAAATCAAAGCAACATACCAGATCATGCAAACAACAAGCACAAGGCCAACTCACATCTCTTGCCAAGAGTATCACTAGGACTAGGGTGATATTGTCAGACTTGGGAAGGATGCATTCCAGTGGGAAAGGTTAACTAATAAGACTGACAAGGCATTAGAGTAGATGATAGGCGCACTTGAATGCAAATATGAAACTGACAACAAAGACTTCATTGAACTCATTTGGATGGGTATTTGGATAACGTGCAAGTCAAGAAGAAGCTCAGCATGATGGGATAAGCTTAGGAATTGAGGAAAATCTTAGTCTGATGGTACGACCCTTATTCACAGTTATGTCAAAGAATCATCATCTAGGTTTGGGGGGGATGAGGTGAAGCAGAAAGGGGAGTATAATTTATCAGTTATGGATAATTCAAAAAGCATTTAGTTGTGGATGGGAAGTGACTGAAGTGATTAGAAAATTATGGATTGGAGGCGAATTAATTCTTGACATCACTAATAGAATATGGAGGCTAGATGGGGAAGGGACAAATGGTCAAAATGGGAACATCCTGCACAAATTCCCTTAAAGGGTTCATGGAAATGGAAATGGGGTGAATTAATTCCTAACATCACTAATGAAATATGGAAACTTGGTGAACGATCCATCTGGTGAGGGGATAAGGCATCCAATTAATGGCTTACATGCAAAAATATGGATACCAGGTGGGAGGGCAAGAGCGGAATATGCCATGTCAGGAGAGTCAGTTTGTCCCATAGGATGGTGGATCCAACTTATTTACCTTGATGCCTGAAACCAAGTTTTCACCAAGGTACTTTCCCATAGCACCACAAAGTGGTTTTCACTGATGGACGAATTGATTTTTCTTAACTTTTTTTTATTTTTTCATTTTTTTGTATTTTTATGATTTTTTTATTTTTTTTAATCTTTTTTTGCTTTTTGAATACTGGTATCCTCTGAAGAATAGGCATAGAATCTCTTCAGATGTATGATATTCATAGATTACTCCAAAGGATCTCCTTTAGGAGTAGCCAATTCATAGGCACTTGATACATATTTTGTTGTGATCACATAAGGTCCAAGCCAATTAGGCTCAAACTTGTGTTTCTTTTCATGATCTTGTAGATTTCTTTGATTTTCCATAAGCACCAAGTCATTGATGTTAAACTCTTAGGTTCAGACCTTTTTGTTGTACCTTAACCGTAAATGGTTCTTATATACCCAGAGGTGGTTCAAGGCCTTGAGGCACCTTTCATCTAGTAGTTCTAGCTCTTGCAATCTGGGAACTCTATATTCTTCATCAAGGAGAATGTTTTGCAGTGATACCCTGAGTGACAAGATCTTGATCTCAAGGGGAAGGACAGCTTCAGAACCAAAGACTAAGGAATAAGGGGTGGCACCTGTGGGTGTGTGAATGCTTGTGTGGTAATCCCTGAGGGTGGGATGGAGTTGCAAGTGCCATCACAGCCAATGTCATTAACTATTTTCTTGAGGACTTTGATAAGGGTTTTATTCGAAGCCTCGGCTTAACCATTACCTTGGGGGTAATATGGAGTGAAAAAGAGGTGTTCAATGGAAAACTTCTAGCATAATTCTTTAATGTCCTAATTCTTGAAGGGTTTGTCATTGTCTGTGATGATTACCTTAGGGATTCCATAGTGGTGTAGAGTCACAAAATCATGGCCCTGCAATTTTTGACTGCATTTGGGTCTTCACATTGGTGAACTGATTCCCTAAGCCCGATTGGAGACCCGACACATGCTCATACCTCCCAAAACATGCATTTCCTCACATCCTCCACTGTCTATTCTTGCTTCTTGTCTTGAAAAAGGTTAGGAAAGGGGCGTGGCACCCCTATCCTCCTAGGATAGGGGTGTGGCTCCCTTGTTCTTTCCCTATTTTGGGCCCCCTTTGCATTAATCCTGCATTGGGCTTGTCAAATGAGAAGAGGGAAATGGTTTTCTATGTCAGCCTAAGATGAAAAATAAGTCAAATAACCCTAATTGGCAAGTATATAAGATGCATTTTCCCCTCTCATTTGCATAAGTTTGATAAGTCAAGGAGTTCAATAATTTCAAGAAGCAAAATCAAGCATTCAAGCATCCTTTCAAGTATTGATCATCTCAAGTCTCCTTTAAAGGCTAGGTATTGCATCCAAGTCAAGGGTTCAACCATTGAAGAGGAGATCCCTATCAACATTCAAAGCATTCAACTTCACATATCCTTTCAAACAACTCTATCAACATTTCAATTGCATCCTCTCTTGAGGTGAATTCTACTTCAGTCATTTACTTTCATTTACTTGCAAGTACTTTACATCATTTGGTTAATTCCAAAACTAGGTTTTGACCTAAAGGAAAACCCCCAATCCCAACAACATTCCTTCTCTTTTCTATGTGTAGGTTGCAAGTGCACAACTGTATTTGGAATTTGCAGGTTTAAGATTCATTTTTAGAGATGGAAATACCATTTTCGACGCGCGGATTTTTTGGAGGACCAAGTACACTTGCAACACAATCCCGACAACTTTTGCTCAAATTTACAGGGGAGCTTTGTCTTGGCATTTTACTGCTAGTTCCAGGTGCACAGCTTCATCCCACATTTCTATCTCAAGTTATAGTCATTTCTTTGCCATCTTTACACTTAGTCTCAATTCACTTAATTTATCTTATCCATTCTAAAAGAGGGGTTACTTTACTTTTCAAATTCATTGTCAATTCACTTAGCATTCAATCTCTCTCTATTGATATTGGATCTAGTGAATTCAACCCCCTCTTTTAAACATAATGTGTGAAAGAGGTTAAAGAGGATCCTTTGTGAAACTTTCACTCCTTTCTTGAGGAGGGTAAAGCTTTCCACTTATTCTACTCATCACCTCCCCCTTTTTTTCACCATTACAAGTTGTAGATGAGGTAGTTCAGGATAAACTTGGAAATTTGTTTGCCAGCTGTGAAAGTGAGGGGTATGGCTTCCACCCACTTAGTAAAGTATTTAGTGGTGGTTATTATGAATTTATGGCTATTGGATGAACCGGAGTGGATTTTCCCAATGAGGTTGATCCCTCACTGAGAGAAGGTGTAGTGTCCCTCCTAGACTTACATCTTGATTCATGATTTAATAGACTTATCTAGACTTATGATGATGGTTATGAGTTTATTTCTATGTAGAAGACATTTATGATGCTATATGGACATGTGTTTTATTGATGAATTTTGATGATCTATGTGATGGATGATATGTTATGATTATTCGATGGATGGTATTTCTTGATGGACTTATATGTAACCAAGATTCTTTTGTGATTTACAAGATTTCATGATAAATGATGATGATACTAACCCTACTTCATGATGATGATTTTATAAGATGAGTTTGTATTGGGTGACTGTCTTCATTAAAGGGACGATTCCTTATCACTCATCGTGAGCATGATAAGGTGTTGTGATTATCTTTCACTTGCTTGCTACTATGATGTTATATATATATATATATATATATATATATATATATATATATATATATATATATATATATATATATATATATATATATATATATATATATATATATATATATATATATATATATATATATATATATATGTTCTTTTGTGTTTATCAGTGGTTACAGGATTGCAGGTACTAGACATTGACTCCACCTGGTCTCACAGGTTTGAGCATGTCCTAATCCCAATGGAATTTGTTGGAGATGACTTGGTTTTCCCTCACCTACTCATGGTCTATTATGTTCACCTTGTCAATCTTGTCAGGTGTAAGTGTTGTCCAGTCTTGAGTCGGTATCTCGTTCTATCTTTGTGCAGTTGGTTATGTGTGTATGTATAATTTATCATGGACTGGATTAATTATCCCATGGTTGGATGATGTTTATTTAATTAATTAATTAATTAATGGATATTTGATTTATTGTTATTGAATTTATTAATGTTTGATTTATTAATTAATTGGTTTTATTTTAGTTTTAATTGATTGTTATTTATTTAATTGATTTATTGACTATTGTTTTATTTAATTAATTTTATCCTTTGATTTTATTTATTGATGATTGATTTATTTTAATTTATTTTAGATATAGTTGTTAAGTTGATTTTGATTAAATAATAATTATAAAAGTATAAAGCCTATTTCTATTTCTACACCCTTAAAAAGTAATAATATTATTATTTTGCTTTTACTATGCTTGGGAGGTGTAAAAATAAAATAAAGTTGATTTTACCTACCCTCCTAATTGATTGGGTGAATTTGGAATAATAGGTAAGAAATATAATAAAATATTATTACCTTGGAACTATACAAGATAGGTAAGAAATATTGATTTTTGGATTATTTTGACTAGTTGGGATTTTTGCATAGTTTGTTGTGTATTTTATATTTATTTGAAATTTTTGGATGGTTGCAAGGTTACCAATCGACATGATTTTTTATTGAAGCTTTGAGATTTTGGATTGGATCTCGGTTTGCATTTGGATTTTGGAAGCTTGGATTGTGGAAGCTCTTCTTTAGTTTTCAACCTTGGATTTGCGATCTCTAGGTTGGAGTTCTTTCATTTTTAGATTTTCTAAAATTCTATGTTCTCTGTGTTGGTATTATGGATGTGTTGCATTGGTTTGGTCATTAATGTCAACACTTATCCTTCTAGAGATCTACATTATTGATTTGGCACTATGGTTATATTTGTTTACTGTTGAACTGACACATTGTGTTCACCGGCAAGGTCAGTGACTTATGCACATTCACCGGTATATGCTCACCGATAGGTTATATGGTTCATTGGTACTGATGATGACTTGCTATCATCTGGAGATCACTTGATTATGTCAAAGACATGGTTTGGATACTTGGTTTTGGTGTTTTGGTTATTGGTCTAATCGGGTTGACATATTTGTTGTTACTGGTAGATAGGTCTAGGTTATGGACCGGTATACGTTATCTATTCCAAATCTACATGACACATTATGGAGATGATTTATTGATTGGATATTGTTGTAAATGTATTGAGTCGACATGTTGTATCACATCAAGACTTATTTGTAATTGATTTAATTGTAATATTCTTAGTGAGCCGATCTACACATTTGGTCTTAGGTTTTGTATAAATGTAAGATCTCATTTGTGAGATGAATGTATGATCATGGTATGTGTGAATATTGAAGATCATATGAGCAGATCATAAAGTGAATCAAAAAGACATCATTTGAAGGTTAAAGGAAGGTTTAAAGGTGTTTATCAGAGCTTAAACCAGTACGGAATCCAGCATTGCAGATGCATTTTGAAGTAGTACATTATTCTAGGATATAACCATCCTATTGTAGTCATTGTGACTCCCACTTGAGTAGTGTTCTCTAGGAGGTTGGCCTTTCTGCATGTGCAGACCCCATTTGTATACACATACTATCTATAGTAGTATCATATGATTATGGGTAAGTTTTCTCACCATGGTTTTCCCCTTATAGGGTTTCCACGTCAAAAATATCTATGTTATGTGTTGTGGATATTGTTTCTCTTTCTGTTTCATACATTAAGTTTCACCGGTATTGATTTACACTGTTAATCTGTTTAACCGGCATTAAGATTGGTTTATTGGTATTAAGTATTAAGTTGAATTAATTTATAATTGGGTTGAAATTCATTGACAACTGATTCACCCCCCCCTCTCAATTGTCCTTCCGATTCCTAAAACTTTGTGTCTTCCCATGAAAATAATTTATTTGTGATTCTTGAATGGATGGGGAAAAGAAAGACATTATAGTTTAAATCCTTTGGAATTAAATGAATGAAATGGGAAAATTGCATATTTCTCCTTATGTTTGAGTGAGATTCTTCAGTTATTTTGTCTGTGTAAGTGAATGGTGGATAAATGAATATATGTATTTACTTTTTCTATGTGTTTGTAGAATGTTCTTATTGTTCTTGAATGTTCATTTGGGTATTGTACACCTTTTGAGCTCCTGGTTGTAATAGGGGCTATTTTTCTATGTCTTAAGTGCTTATGTGACTATTAAGAGCTCATGAAGCTCCCCGTGACTTTATGTGGCATATTTCAATCTATTGTAATCATGTTGCAAGTATGTTTGGGTGTTTGGAGTTGCATTTGTTAAGTCCATTTGGCTTATGTAGAGTTAGAGTTATCTCCCATGCACCTAGACACCCAAAATGCAGTTTTGGCCAAGTTGCTTATCCACTAAGTTGCAAAATCATTCTTGTGAGTTGCATTTGATTCATAACCCATGTGTATACCCTTTATGATGAGTCTCATGCATTTGATTATTGTTATGTTGAGTTTATTATGTTCTATGATGAGTCTCATGGTTTTTAGGTGTTAACCTAGGTCTTGAGTGAGTGTTGGAACCCCATGTCATCTCCTAGCATGGGGGGTGGTTCCTATTTGGTTCCACATGGTTGGGTGGTTTGATGCCTTCTCTCATTGGGATATTCTTCTTTGGATGTTGCATGCATGGAATTGGAATTCTATTATCTCTTCATGTGGATGTAAATTGGAACATAATCTATGTAATTATGATTGTTATCATGCGGTATGTAGCTCAAAAGGATGTAATTGTAAAGGAAGCCATGCAACCAATATCTTGGAATATGTGTCATGAGACTTGTAGAGGATTGATTTTGAAATGAGATATATAGGAAGATTATTGTAAATGGATATTCATGATGAATGTTATTTCTAGCTAGCAGGAATTAAATGATTGCAATGATTATGCATATCATGTGGGTAGTAGTGAATATAATAATGATCTCGTATGCCTTGATTTGAAGGATGTTGATCCTTAGTGTCAGTTACTCTTGAGATATGCAAATGAGTGAGTAGTCATGAATTTGTATGGATTCAATGATTCTTTATTATGTGTTTGAGTTATGGAGCTAATTTCTATCCATTAGGGTTAATATTGTATCATGATGATTTGCTTAATACGGATACAAAATATATGCTCTTGTGATTTGTAATATCCTGTAATATGATGTTGAAAGATTATGACCTTGGAATATATTAAGATAATGTTATGCAATGTGATATATATTTTGGAAGTGTTCATTAGGAATGAGTTTGAGTTAGATTATCTATGTGTGAATCTTGGTGGTATGATGTGTTAAGAAGGGTTATTACTTGTTGTTATGATTTGTGTATAATCATTTGATTATTAATCTTGATATTATGATATGTATCTTTAAGAAATGATCTAGTTACACTTATATATTTGGATATGTGGTTTCATTGTAGCAATAAGATGATTCTTGTAAGATTGTGAATGAGAAGCATTGATGATCTTAGAGATTGAAGTAGAATGGAAATTGTAATAGTGCGTTGTTGACATTTCATATGGTATGTGTTAAGAGATTCTATTATGTATGGATTAGATGGAAATGATATAAGTATCTTAGGTGGCATCATGCACCTATAATAGTTAATCATTGATGTTATACTTCATGTACTTATATATGTTAGTAATCCTATTGTTAAGCATTGTGAATCTTAGATTATGATCTAGTACTATCTTATGAAGGGATGTTTATTTGGATTCATAATTAAGAGAATGGATGTGTAATGATGGGGGATTAGGAAAATTTGAATTGGTTCTCTAAAATGAACTTAGTAATGAACTTAGTCTATAGGATGTTACTCTTAAAAGTAGTGATGTTGAGATACCCTAGGCGAAATGATGATATGATGTGTCATTCCGCTTGCGTGGTTTTGTTATGATGTTATATGCTTTGTTGTAATTGGAAAAAGATGTAATTTGTAATGATGCATTTAGTAGATGATGTATTTGATTTGCATTAGGTGGATGTTATAAATGTATGTGTTGTTTAGTAAATGAGATTTTTTAAAACAATTATCTCTATTTGTAGTTAGATTAGGTGTATTTCTCTAGGGTATTTTGGTGGGCATTATAGAAGGGCCATGAGGTGATGAACGGTTGCAGGTCTTGAGAAGCTATATGAATTTTGTCATCGTGTTTCTGACGGGGGATACATTTCTTCACATAGTGATATGCATCTTCTTCCATTTTAGGCTAAAAGTATCCTATACAGAAAAGATTCTTAGCTAATGTAAGGCCACTTGAGTGTGCTCCACAGATACCTTCATGCACTTTGTTGGGTCTCAAATCAACAGATTGCATAGGTTCTAAGGAAATGCCAACTCCTATGCTCAAACCCTCCAATTGACTTGGCCAACTTATAGAGTGAACCTATTTGGTTACTAACTCTCTCACTTTAGGCTCTGTAGGACCTAGGCGGGTATACCTACTCACTAGTTGTTCCTTCAACTAATGCTTTTGATAGAAAATTTAGTGTCTTGATCTGACTTCCTCCTATCTCATAATGGCATAAGCTCCTAGGATGTAGATATAGTAGATGAGTTCAAGATTGTTGTTGTAGAAGCTATTTGATCTTTGTGCTTGAAATATATATATATATATACACACTATTGCTAATTTATTCTAGAATTCCTACTCAGCTACTCCTATTTCTTTTAATGTGAAAGTATGAATTGATGAGTTATATTTTATAAATGACCAGTGCCTTTCTTTGTTGTTTGGTCTACAGAGTCTTTATATCTCTTTAGGACTTATTGTGTAAACTTATGAGACAATTTTTAAACCCACTCCCTCTCGATGAGTCTATCAGTTACTATTTCTTATGAGCTCTACTTCAATGTCTATATTGTAAACTGCCTAAATGAATTTAACTCTAACCTTAAGAGACCATCCAAGGAAGAAATACAAGGAACAATTACAATTCGCAAGTAAATCTTTTTGATCCAAATCTACAATATGAAACATAGAATTTTACTAGAAGAACACAAATAACCTTATCTCCTTTAGATAATATCATAAACAACTACCTGTAGAAAAATGCAGTAATCTGCAACACATATGCAAAGGAAAAACAATTGATTATATTATATATATTCGCCAAAATAGTACAATGGTAAGCCTGAGGCTATAATCTACTCCTTTTTTTTATCCTCTATCCATGTTACAAAAGTTCCCTTATTTATATGAGGGTATACATTGTCACCAAGCGTCGTGGATTTTCAGCATATAACTATTAATTAGCACCCTTGTTAACAAACTGGAAGATAAACAAGTTCAACACTCCTATGTGCTTGATATACTTATCATCTTTATACATCACAATATCACTGTTTAATATTCATGTCATTTTCTCTCTTTTAGGCTTTTCTTCTGCTGCGATAGGTTCCTTTCCCTTTCTGGTCTTACTAGCCTTAGATGATGATTCCATTCGAATTTAAGAAAGAGGTCTGTGTGTAAACAACTTACTTGAAATCACTGAGTTTTATCTGTGAATTCACCCAATTTTTGCTTCCAGTTCGTCGCCTATGAATTCCTCAATGTTGTGTCTCTTGATGTTGATCTATTACTTATGGCGCATTTAATCAGTTAGTAGTGGCGGTTTGGACAACGATCACCTGGGCACACATTTGAATTTAATGGTGGTGTGACCTTGCCTAAGATTCGTTTCTAATTTTCATGGCAATCAATAACCATTTTGATGAGAATATATCTTTCGATCATTAATTTCTTTAGTCCATCGATCTTTTTGTTTCTATCGACAACACTTTTATTTTGATCAAGTATTTCCTTCATTCATCAAAATATTGTATTCGGTCACTATGGCTATCTCCTCACCGATACATATCTGATATCCATTGGGTTTTTATGTCAAAGAAACCTTGGGCTTTGGTGACCTCCTTTATTTTTCCACCGAAATACCTCTTCCATCAATATCACTATGCCCTATCGATGAATGGATCTATTGTCTCACTGAAGCCTTTGTTTATCCTCTCTTGTCATCTTCCACCAATAAAGTTGTATCAGTGAAACAACGCATATCAGAGACATGCCTTTTAGCCTCCTTGAAACTCATATCCTTATTGATATCTTTTATTGATGTAGCTTTCTTCTGTTTGATCGATATCATTCTTTCAATAAAAACGCTTCTTTCAGCAAGTTTCCTTCATGTTGCGCCGATGGTATTATTTCCTCGGAAGCATTTTCCCATCGATGAAAACCATCTCTGCTTTATTCGATATCCTCTTTCGGTGGAATCATTTCTTTCGATGAGTCCTTTTTAGAGTTCATCGGTGTTCCCTTTCCTTCGATACCCTTTTTATATCGATGAGACATCGCTGGGTCTCATCGATACTATTTGAATTTTGGATATTTCGATAGAATGCTACTAGCTTGTTCGATAACTTATGGGTTATTATGGTATCAATGAAAATGACAATTTCTTCCAAAGATAGATGGCTTCTATGATTTAATTTCTCAAATCAAGACATTTTACTTAATTCAGATTTGATGCTCAATAGTGGCTCTAACTGGGGATGGGGGTATGCTACAGATACCTTCAAGAATCTAGACTCTCTAGTAGATTAGACCATGGCCAATCACCTCCCTTCTGTAGATTATGTTCAAACTGCATCTGGTGGCCCCTAGGTCCCAAAATCATGAACACTCATTTTTTCTGGATCAAACACCTGGTTCTCATTTTGCAACAACATTCTAATTTCATTATAAAGCTTCTCAGTTGTCATTTTTCCATGTTGTCCATATATGTTGTAATGTTTTATATTTTTTTCTTGATGTTTAATAAAAGAATCACAACAATCTCCTTTTGTTTTCACATGAATCAAACTTTTATAAACCATTATACTATTTGGTTTATAAAGTTTTAACTTTTGAGATTTTCTAATATTTTCAGGTATCATATTATCTCTCATTTCTCTATGGACACATTCCAAATCATATGGAATATATTGTTTTTTACCCCTCCCTGTATTCACCACATAAGCTATAAAATCTTCGTAAATTATTAAGTTTTCATATTCACCAAGGTTTCCTTTCTGAAACATCCTCTTATTCATGAATACATCAATATTCATCCCTATTTTATAGGGGTGTTCCATTTTACTTGAGACTTTGTTTTTTAACCTCTAATGACATATTTAGGTAAAACCCTCTTAGTAATGTCAACATTAGAATTCGAAAAAAAATTCTCCTTTATTATTCGCTTATGTGATTCATGTAGGCCAAAAGTTAAAAATTTATATCTCGGGTTATTTTTAAGATGTACTTCATACTGAGGAGAAGGATTATTCAGAAACCCCAAATTTTTCTCATGGCACTTTTCTCTCATTTTTGAAAAAATTATATCACCAATTTTATTTGTCTGAGTTTTCTTTGGAGAATGCAACTTTTCCGATCCACAAAAATGCTCCCAATTATCCTCATTATTATTTATGTCATTTCTCAATAAGATTTCCTGATCATCTGGAGGTGTTTTTTCTTCTTCATATAGTGGATTCAGAAAGACATAGAGATCTCTGTCAGACATCCTCTGGCAGTATATCATTTCATCATTTCTATCTTCATCATTATAAAGAGGATTTGTAAAAAATTTAAAATCATCTATATACTCACGTGACTCTTGAGTTTTTCTGTCACCATGTGTGCCCTCACTATCGTTACTGTATTTATCAGAGAAATAGCAGGACTCATTACATGAAGTTTTTTCCATTGTATCCTTCACATTACAATCTTCTTCTATCACCTTGTCCCACAATAGGTTTGAAAAATTCTGGAAATTATTTTCAAGTGTGTGTGTGTGTATTTTGTCTGTTGTTCATTATACACCCATTTTGCCTTTCCTTCATTTCTCTAATACTCTTTATCCAGAAAGTCTGAAATTTGTTCAATATTGAGAAAACATTCTTCATATTTGTTACTGATACAAGTTTTTGTTCCTGCCAAAATATCCTCATGGTTTTCAGGTATGGATGAATCAACCATTTGTTCCCTATTAGACAAGTATTTTTCTTCACATGGAGATAATTTTGTATCATCAACAATAATCTCCTCAAGTTTTGAATCATAGTTAAAAATAGTATCCATTACTTCTTCATCTGATGGGCCTTGAAAAGGGACAAGTATTTCTCCTATATATTCATCTTCATTTTCATCTCTTATGTTGATGTTACTCATCTCACATAAATCATGTAGTTTTTTATTCAATTCTTCAAGAATTGAACATGCTGATTCCAAACTGTCAGACCCACATTCTCTCATGGTCAATTCCTCCAGTATAGCTAAATTAAGTTGTATATTATCAGGCATTTGGAAATAAGTCACCATTATTCTACCAATCATTTTTTCTATAGATTCACCTTCTCTTCTTCTTATGTTGTAGATTGCATTGCCACAATCATAAGCTGATTAAATTTGATTTTGGTATGGAGAACCAATTGAAGGGCTAGCGGCTGAAGTGTTGTCCTTGATTACACCGTAGAATTATTCCATGAACCACCACTCAAGTTCTTCCCATAATGAGATACTTTGTGGGGGTAACAAGTTGAATGACTGCTCTGCAACATCCTCCAATGTTAGCACAAACCATTTCATGATCGTTTCTTCTAAGTAGATTATGAAGGTCTCAATAAAAAAATAAAATGATTTTAGATGCCCAATTGGTGATTCCTTTTCACCTCCATGGAACCTTGGCATATAGATATTAAACTCATAGGGAAATTCATATGGATACTCAAGGATGTTACCAAAATCCAATGGCTTAAAACTTCTTGGAATATTCCTGCCTCTTTGTGGCTGTGGTTGCCACTGTGCATATTTTTCTGAAGATGCTTCTCCATAAAAATATGGATATTGAAACATATTGAATGCTATTGATCTTTTTCATTTAATTTTTTTTACAGAGTTACCACCTCTTTCATAGAGGATATAAGTTATTTCTTTCTTCTAAGTTCTCTCCCACGACAGAGTCTAAATAATTCTTCCCCAGCAGAGTCACCAATCTGTTGGGTCTCAAATCAATAGATTGGATAGGTTCTAAGGAAATGCCAACTCCTATGCTCAAACCCTCCAATTGACTTGGCCAACTTATAGAGTGAACCTATTTGGTTACTAACTCTCTCACTTTAGGCTCTGCAGGACCTAGGCGGGTATACCTACTCACTAGTTGTTCCTTCAACTAATTTTTTTTATAGCAGATTTAGTGTCTTGATCTGACTTGCTCCTATCTCATAATGGCATAAGCTCCTAGGATGGAGATATAGCAGATGAGTTCAAGATTGTTGTTGTAGAAGCTATTTGATCTTTGTGCTTGAAATATATATACACACACTATTGCTAATTTATTCTAGAATTCCTACTCAGCTACTCCTATTACTTTGAATGTGAAAGTATAAAATGATGAGTTGAATTTTATAGATGACCAGTGCCTTTCTTTGTTGTTTGGGCTACAGGGTCTTTATATCTCTTGAGGACTTATTGTGTAAACTTATGAGACAGTTTTTAAACCCACCCCCTCTCCATGAGTCTATCAGTTACTGTTTCTTATGAGCTCTACTTCAATGTCTATATTGTAAACCACCTGAATGAATTTAACTCTAACCTTAAGAGACCATGGGAAGAAATACAAGGAACAATTACAATTCGCAAGTAAATCTTTTTGATCCAAATCTACAATATGAAACACATAATTTTACTTGAAGAACACAAATAACCTTATCTCCTTTAGATAATATCTTAAGCAACTGCTTGCAGAAAAATGTAGTAATCCGCAACACATATGCAAAGGAAAAATAACTGATTATATTATATATATTCACCAAAATAGTACAATGGTAAGCCTGAGGCTATAATCTACTCCTTTTTTTTATCCTCTATCCATGTTACAAAAGTTCCCTTATTTATATGAGGGTATACATTGTCACCAAGCATCGTGGCTTTTCAGCATATAACTATTAATTAGCATCCTTGTTAACAAACTGGAAGATAAACAATTTCAACTCTCCTATGTGCTCGATATACTTATCATCTTTATACATCACAATATCATTGTTTAATATCCTTATGTCATTTTCTATCTTTGAGTCTTTTCTTCTGTAGTGATATGTTCCTTTCCCTTTCTGGTCTTACTAGCCTTAGATGATGATTCCATTCAAATTTAAGAAAGAGGTCTGTGTGTAAACAACTTACTTGAAATCATTGAGTTTTATTTGTGAATTCACCCAATTTCTGCTTCCAGTTCATCACCTGTGAATTCCTCAATGTTGTGTCTTTTGATGTTGATCTATTACTTATGGCGCATTTAATTAGTTAGTGGTGGTGGTTTGGACAACGGTCACCTGGGCACACGTTTCAATTTAATGGTGATGTGACCTTCCCTGAGATTCGTTTCTGATTTTCATGGCAATCAATAACCATTTCGATGAGAATATATCTTTTGATCATTAATTTCTTTAGTCCATCGATCTTTTTGTTTCTATCGACAACACTTTTATTTTGATCAAGTATTTCCTTCATTCATCGAAATATTGTATTCGGTCACTATGGTTGTCTCCTCACCGATACCTATCTGATATCCATCGGGTTTTTATGTCGAAGAAACCTTGGGCTTCGGTGACCTCCTTTATTTTTCCACCGAAATACCTCTTCCATCGATATCATTATGCCCCGTCGATGAATGGATCTATTATCTCACTGAAGCCTTTCTTTATCCTCTCTTGTCATCTTCCACCAATAAAGTTGTATCGGTGAAACAATGCATATCGGAGACATGCCTTTTAGCCTCCTTGAAACTCATATCCTTATCGATATCTTTTATTGATGTATCTTCCTTCTATTTGATCGATATCATTCTTTCGATAAAAACACTTCTTTCAGTAAGTTTCCTTCATGTTGCGTTGATGGTATTATTTCCTCGGAAGCCTTTTCCCGTCGATGAAAACCGTCTCTGCTTTCTTCGATATCCTCTTTCGGTGGAATCATTGCTTTCGATGAGTCCTTTTTAGAGTTCATCGGTGTTCCATTTCCTTCGATACCATTTTTATATCAATGAGACATCGCTGGGTCTCATCGATACTATTTGAATTTTGGATATTTCGATGGAATGCTATTAGATTTGTTCGATAACTTATGGGTTATTACGGTATCAATGAAAATGACGATTTGTTCCAAAGATAGATGGCTTCTATGATTTAATTTCTCAAATCAAGACATTTTACTTAATTCAGATTTGATGCTCAATACACTTTATGCAATGCCCATTCAGCCTCCTCTCTGTGTAAACACGTTAGGAAGAATCCATCAAAATTCCTTCGAAAGAGGGTTTCACCAAGGATAATGTATCAAGCGTATCTACAGATGAAGGTTTGTTGTTGGGTTTTAGTGAGGTGTGGGGGAATAATGTTGTCTCAAAGGTAAGAAAAGGTTTCTTGATACCAAGGGCAGTCAGAACCAATGGGGACACACACCATTTTAGATTTGGGGACATCATATGTCAGAATTAGGAGTTGCTCAACCAAGAACTCACACTTCTGACTTTTTGCCGACATTTAGAGGTAGGAAAAAATTGTAGCCATTGCATCAGCAATACAATTGTTCATCCTATGAATCTGATCAAACTAGATAAGAGTGAAATGTTGCTTGTGCTCTTCTACCATGTTGTGATAAGGAAGTAACTTGGCATCCTTTGTTTGATACTCATCATTTACTGGTTTTTTGACAAGTTGAGAATCAACATAGACCTATAACTTTGTTATCTTCCATTGGATGGTGAGGTGGAGCCCAGTGATAAGAGCTTCATACTCTGCAATGTTGTTGGTGCATGCAAAGAGGATCTTATATGACTTCTAGATGCAATCTCCTTAAGGTGTTATGAGTAAGATACCTACCCCTAATCCATTTTGTGTGTAGGAGAAATCAAAATATAACTGCCATTTTGAAGATGTAGTGATAGTCATAATGGAATCATTAGGGAATTTGTGATAAGGGGGTGATCTCCTTGTAACGGGGCATCAGCTAGTTGATCTGCTATGACTTGTCCTTTGATTGCTTTCTGATCTACATACTCAATGTTGAATTTACTCAAAAGAATAACCCATTTTGTTTTACATCTAGTGAGAGTTGTTTTGGATAGAAAATACATGAGAGGATCAATATTTTCTATTAGCTTTGTCTTGTTGTTGAGCATGTAGTGTCGCGGTTTCTGTGTGCTAAATACCAATGCAAGGCAAGCTCTTTCTATGGGAGTGTAATTCAGATCATATGCAACAAGAGTACGAATAATATAGTAGATTGTGTGCTCTTTGCCTTGATCATCTATTTGTGCTAGCAACTCCCCCAGTGCCACTATGGTTGTCGATATGTACAAGAGAAGCAACAATCCTAGAATAGGAGGCATCAAAATGAGAGGATAAGCCAGATATTCTTTTAGCTTATCAAAGGCATTTTGACAGAGACAATCCCACTTGAATCGGGTATCTTTGTGTAGAAGGTGTGAAAATAGATGACACTTATCTACCAACTGTGCAATGAATCTATGGATAAACTAGAGTTTTCCTTGAACGCTACAAAGTTGTTTGAGTGTCTTAGGAGGAAGCATTTCCATTCTATCTTTCACTTTTGCAAGATCTAGCTCAATGCCTCTACGAGAGACTATAAAGCCTAGGAGTTTTCTTGACATAACTCCAAAGACACATTTCTTAGGATTTAGGTGCAACTTATGTTTCTCAAGTCTCTCAAATATTCTCCTTAATACTGGAATGTGTTCATCTCTAGTTTTTGACTTGCCTAGGAGATCATCTACATAGTCTTCCATTATTTTGTGCAATAGGTCATGGAAGATAGTTGTCATTGCGCGTTGATAGGTTTCTCTTGTATTATTGAGACCAAAGTGCATGACTTTATAGAAAAAGGTGTCCCAAGGTGTTGTAAATATTGTCTTATGTTGATCTTCTTCGACTATCCTTATTTGATTGCACCCCAAAAAACCATCCATCAAGGAAAGCATGCCATGTCTGGTCATGAGATCTATGATCATATCTATGTTGGGTAGTGCAAAGTCATCTTTCAGAGATGTTTTAATAAGGTTTCTAAAGTTGGTACAGATTTCTATGCCCCTAACAGGCTTGCCAATAGGTATAATATTTGAAACCCACTCTGGATAGTCGATGGGTTTGATGAAACCAACATCCAACATATTTTGCAATTCTGCTTTGACTAGGAGAGCAATCTGAGGATGCATCTTGCGTAACTTTTGTTTAACTGGTTTGGCATCCAGACGGACAACAAGATTATGTACTATCAAGTCAGGATCAAGGCCAGGCATGTCAGCATACAACCAAGCGAAATTGATTTTTGTCTCATCTAAAAAGCTCATGAAGTTTTGTCTTTATTGATCTATTAGAGACTTGGCTATGAGTACATTCTTCATAGTGTCTTTTGTACCCGAATTGATTGTGTCTGTCTCTTCAATGAGTAGAGGTATTTTTCTTGCTATGGGGGAACCATGGCAGGGAGGTCAAGTCCCTCATCTTCTAGCACTTGATCCAGGTTTTCACTAGAAGGTGTGTCCTTTATTTTTACTTTTTTGTGTCAAAAGGTGCCTCGGAGAGGTTTTCATCAAGGGACTTCTGATTTTTCTTTTTATTTTTATTTTTGCAACCGAGGGAGTTAACCTAACTACCAAAGTAAGATTTTGGATGAAGTTGAATCACATTGATAGAAGTGTGGTTCTCAAGGTCTTGCATGTTAAGTAATGCAAGTAAAGTATCATCATCAACATAGATGTCAAGAATTGGTTTTCCTTGTTCGCCCCAATCAATAAGTTCAGGGTGTACAAGTTTAAGCTCAGATGGGGTGGGAGTGCTTACATAGGCATCGTCAAATACATTGACAAGGTATTTGAAAGGAATTTCATGGAATTTCTCTTCATTAGAATCTTTGACTTCAGTAGGAGGGTCTGGCTGAGCACTAGTGATAGTGATCTTAGGTATAGGGGAGTAACCCAAGCCCCTATTTTACTTATAGGAAATCAAAGAGATGGGTGCTTTTCTGCCTTTTTCTTCTAGTCCAAGACCATGTCCTTTGTAACCCATGTTATCTACCATAGCAGATACCTTTGGATACACCTATTTTGGAATATCATTACTGGTTCTCCATCTTCTTCTCGGTACAACCAAGAGGTGAAATCAAATTCTAGGATTTCTTCATCAAGTGGGCCCCACTGCTGGAAAGTGGTTTTATTACACTTCATTGTGGGCTTGCTTTGTTTCTTGATTTCTTTCGACTGTCCATAGGACTTGGGAGAAGGTGGGAGCTGACCCACATGGAGATCATTCATCAGGGTGTACTCTCCACAACCATTATCAATGATCTTGACCTTTACCTTGGGTTGAGACGAAGTGGAGGCAAAATTTGAGGGATTAGACGGGGGTGGTGGAGTGGGTGAATTAAGTGGACAATAGTAGGGGTTCTTACCTTCAAGAAGTTTGCAATATTGGAAGGGTTGCAGGTCAACATGGATGATAATTTCTTGACCATTGAATGGGAATTTGAGGCATTGATGGTAGGTGGATGGGCTGGCTTGGATAGAATGAATCCATGGATGATCAAGAATGATGTTATATGGGATATCAAGGTCCAAGACTTGGCATGTTGTTTCCACAATAGCAAGACCCACTTGAAGAGGTAATGTGATTGTACCTTTTGAAACCCTTTCTACATCATCATAGGCTTTGATTGTGATCTTTCCTATAAGGACCCTTTTGATTTTGTATTTCTAGACAATAGCCCCAATGTGGAGGGGCTTATTGTGAGGCAAGTCATCTGCAGGTGTGTCCTTCCAAAATGTAAATACAACGTGATGTTGCACAACAAGGTTACCAATAAGGGCCTGGAATTGGATTGCATTGATATTATCGGGGACACGGGACTCTAAGAGGACTTTCTCAAGGATCTCTTTATGGACGGGGATGTTTTGAGGAGCTCAAGGATGGATATTTGTGTATGAGTTTTCCTAAGATGATCAAGGATATCATGTCGATAGGTGGATGAAATGGGGGGCTATGGGGGAGGTAGAGGAAGTCCTTGGATAGTTACTCTTCCTCTGCAAGTGGTAACAGTGCAGTCATTCTAAGGATTTGAAAGTGTGGCACCTTGAATAAGTATTTTCGCTTGGGAGAATCAGTTTGAAACTTATGGAGGAGGAGGAACTTGGATAATGATTTTGGGTCTATGAGTGGTGGGAGAGGGATTATATCCTTTGACCGTGATGGTGTTAATGTGGGTGTCGATCAATTCTATGTGGCCTACCAAGGAGTCAAAGTCAGACACATAATTGGTATAGTCATAATTGATGGTGTGAGATGATGAAGCATTGTCCTTACCATGTTTAGGGAATGGGTCCCAGTACACCTTAAGCTTGTCATTCAAAATACCAGGTTTTGCAATATCAACCTCAATGTCACCCTTGTCAATAAGGTCCTGGACGTAATTCTTGAGCTTCATATACTTGCATGTATTATGACCATTGACACGATGGTAGTCACAATATTTATTTTCATTATACCATTGGGGTTTAGGTTGATTATGATAAAAAGGAAATGTTATCGGAAAGACGATAGCACCAACCTTGACTAACTTATGGAAGATGACCTCGATGGGTTCAGAAAGCAGAGTGTACTCGAATTGGGATTGATTGTTGGAATGAGGAGGTCAACCTTGGATGGAGGAATTACTGCGAGGTTGCATTTGATTGTGGGAATTGGATTGATTGTGAGGGTTAGATTGATTGTTGAAGAAGATGTCAGTGGTGGTGGGTCTAGATGGGGTGGTGATAGTTTGGAAATGCTTGGCATCAGTGACTCCATCATTGACCACGTTCTTGTCTTAGACCAAATCTTTGGTTTCTCATTATAGAAGGAACATTAGATTTCTAATAATGCTTTAGTGTTCCCTCTTCCAAAAGGACATGTTCCAAGGCTAGACCTTTCTTGGATATTTCATTGAAGGTACTCAAGAATTGACAAGCCAAAGGTTTAGATAACTTAGGTACCAAATTTCATTGGAATAACTCAACTTGGTGTGATTCTGGTATGTCCAAAGGGAATTTCTTGATGAGATGTCACCGCCTTTTCAAGAAGTTGGCAAAATTTTCTCTAGGACTTTGCTTTGTATTGCACAAGTCCATCATAGAAGAATCATTCTCAATATTATAAGTATAATGGGACACAAAAAAATTTCCTAGGTCTGGGAAAGACTTGATAGAGCCATGGGGTAAAGCAGAAAACCAAGAGAGGGTGTCCTCACTAAGACTTTTTGGAAAAAGTCTTATAAGGTAGATGTCTCTATAGGAGACCTCTTGACATAAGATGTAAAATTCATGAACATGGTCCCTAGGATCACCCTTGCCTTTGTATTTTTAAAATTTAGGCATTTCAAACCCAGTGGGTAGGGTGCGACTAAGATGGAGGGGTCATAGGAACAAGGACATATTTATTTGAAAGTGTAGGGTCTCTTGTTTGTCCCATTCTTAAGGTTTTTGATAAGGTCCTTCATGTCCTAAATCATCCCAGTTCAGTATTATGAACCCTTGAACTCCCCCTGAGTCATACATCTTAGGTCCTCAATGTCAATTAGGTCCAATACCGAGGTTCTAATCAACTCCATATACCGGTTGAGATGTGCATATGTGATCATCTGATGATCTTTCAGCTCCATTATATCCACCATAGTGGTGCAGTCACCAGTGAGGAGAGACCTTGAGGACATCAGTCCAACCGGTCAACAAGAGTAAACACAATGAAATCACACAGAGATGATGGAGGCAATGCATAACAGATAGTTTTATTGCATGAAATTAATTACATCCAACCGGTAACAACTGGGTTACAACATACCAGCACACGGGCTTGGTAGAATAGGTCACACCGGGACCTTGAATCGAAATATCTATCTTCTAGGCATAGTCTATCTAGTTGATGTTCCTTGATTATTTCCTTGATTATATTCTTAATCATGATTACAAATATATCAATTCAAAGGATCTGGTCGGCCCAAAAGGATCAATACCCAAATATCAATGCAAAATGAACAAGGTCAGTCACCACCCAAGAGATTTCTCCAGAAAATCCAAGGGATGAAATGTAGAAGGTCGGCCGCATGCCAAGAAACATTGAGATCAATGTCAAAGGCTCTAAAAGCTTTGGAATGGGTTCTGGTAGATCACTGAAATAGGTCTCGGGCAATCAGTAATAAAGGAATTACCGATAACAAGAAACTATCGAGGAAATTGGTAGCGATATCTTGCCAAAAAGTGATCCAAATGAGATGCGGTTTGGAAGAAAGAAAATTGATCAAGTCTTCAAGTAGAATCCAACTCCATAGGAACCGGTGAGCCAAAATCAGGACACACAGAAAGGAAAAACTGAAACTGCAAATAGAAAACAAATAGAAAAGGAAATGTTTTTGGTTGATGCAATATTTCTATGAACCAAGGATGCTCCTGCATCACATATCCTATGACATGATCTTGGATGTACACAATTCCATACAATGTCATCATCATGCCATGAATCAAACTGGTTAGCCCAAAAAAATGCAATCCTGCATGATGAACAACTGAGCCAACATATGTCATTCAGGTTTTCATCAACACCACCTAAGACATAAACTCCTCATTCCATGCTACTGGGGATAATGCAATAATCTTGAACCTTATTGTCTTACATAACTTGCAAGTACCTATCATTATTCATATAGGTAATATCCTACACAAACCGGTTTCTTGTATCGGTCCATCATCACTACCCGAGCACCTTCTTGTAACTCCTGACATCTTGTGTCAATGGCATCTGATGCCAATTGTAAATATGCCAATTATTGACAAATGCAGTAGTGATCCATGTATGATCTTCAGGTGTGTAGCCAAGGCAACCACTACACACACTCATCTTCTCATTTTCTTCCTTCATACCAGTAGCAGCTTGTTCTTCCATGTGTCCTTCTTCACTGAGGGGGTGAATGATAAGGTTAGTGTACTACTCCCCCTAAGTTCTTGCATCTCCTTTAAGCCCTAGGAGATATCACCTATGCATTGAATGCACAGTGTCAGTCCATGGTTGCATCTTCATGCTTCTTCCTCCATACCTGCTTGCTCTTATTTTTCTTCCCATTTTCAATCTTGGGAGAAGGTCTTACCTTCTTTTTCTTATCGGTTCTTACATTTCTAAATTTTGCATCATAACCTAAAGCAGTGCTACAGTAGCACACAACATCCATCCCAACTTCATGATTAGGGAACCTTCTGACATACTGGTTTGACCATATTCATTTGGTCATGTTGTTGTGACGAGAAACCAAAACCAATGGACCTCTTAATCCTACATGGACATTTCTCCTTTGGTTCCATGTAGGTCTTTGTTGCTCATATTTTCTATAACTACTACTATATTGAGCATGATTTTTCCACTGGTTTCCATAGAACTATGAGTTCTTCTTCCTGCATTCATAACTTCTATGGCCAGATTTATTATAGTTATAACAAACATTACTTGCATAATAGGGAGACGAAGTATGCATGTTTCTACTCCTTGATACATTTTCTCATATGCATGATATCTATGAGATCCCTGATTATTCCTTCTAGATCCCTTTCTACATTATTCTTCCCTATGGCCATGACCATTACATGCAAATAAATAACTAGAGAAGGAAGGTTTATAACTTACAAACTTATTTTGCCATGCATGGGGAGATCTTACCAGTTTAGAATATCCATTTATGCTTCTTCGGGGATGGATCCTGGATTGACCATGCTCTGCAGCTCTTCCATCTAATATCTTATTTTCCACACTTGCTTTGTCCTGTGGATGGTAGAATTTCCATGTCCTCTACCAGTAGGAGGTCTTCTCTGTTGTCTTCTCATGTTCTTTCTTCTGGTGAAGTTGTCTTCTCTCATCTTCTTGTTTCCTTTGGGATATGCATTGTTTCTCCATCTTGTAGCACCGGTCCTCATCCTTGTTGGCATGTCCTCATCGGTTGTGGTTAGATCAACCTTCTTCTAGGGAGAATTTCTAACTATGAAGGTTTGTCCCTTGTTCTCTCCATTTGAGGAGACAAACAGAATGTCATTGTGAGGGATATTATTGTTGGTGGAGCATTCACCAGAACCACTACCTAATCCTTCAGTTTCCTTGGCATGTTTTTGCTTTTTCAGCATTTTGTCCAAGGCATCACTGGTGCCATCAAACTAGATTCTCACCTTGAGCTCATCCTGACATTTCTCAAGGTTATTTCGGAGAATCTCCATTTCTCCAACCAGTTGCTGATATTCTTTATCTTTTACCTCTACCTCAGATGCTAGATCTTTACACCGGTACTCCCTAGTGTCTCCTTGTTGACTTTATAACTCTGAGATGCATTTATTATATTCTTCAAGGAATTTAATCAACTGGTTCTTCTCCATAATAGTAGCATTCTTGAATATCTTGTATTCATTTATTACTCTACTTAGCTCCTCAAGTGCATTTACAAGTTCTCCTTTGAGATCAACTTCTGCTTCCCCTTCTTCTTCACCTTCACTATCACTGCCAAACACATCTTGCTGGTAGGAGTGATCTGCATGATCATTATAAGATGTGTGTCTCTCATCTTCTGATTCTTGAGCCATGAAGAGGTGGGTTCCTTCTTCATTATTTTGCGGCTGCTAATAGATCTACCTTCATCATTTGTAGATAAATGAGATGCATTTCTCATCTTTTCTTCACAAAATGGTTCTACAATAGTAGGCTCATTTCCATAGAGCTTCTTCAGTCTGTCCCATAATCTTTTTTTTAATCTCCATTTGTCCACATGTGAGGAAATATCATATGATAACCCACAGAGTATAGCCTTCATTGTTGCATCATTGCACTGGTTTCTTCTTTCTGCATTTGAATCAATGGGAGGACTGACTTTACTAGGGCAACCATTTACAACTGACATCCACACATCAAACCCTAGGGAAGACAAGTAGACTTCCATTCGACAACACCAAATGGAATAGTTTGAACCATCAAATACCCGAGTTGGGGTTGACACTAAATAGACCATTGTGTCCTTAAGCCAGAATCTACCCAAGCTGGAGAAAACTTATCAACTAGTAACCTAGGGCTCTAATACCAATTGTTAGACACAATGTACCACTAAGAGGGGGGTGAATAAGGGGTTTGCAAAATTTTTTTCTTTTTATTAACCTATGTGTGTATATCAGTTATAAGATCTAATAGAAAGCTAGATACCAGCTAGAGGGGAGACTAACACAAATGCAATCACACATGAAAGGGACATCACATAACACTAGCATATACGAGGAAAACCCAAGATGGGAAAAACCTCGGTGAGAAATATTGCTAGAGTCTACTGCTCCAATCTAGCCTCACAATGAATCTTTGATTACAAAGCTTAGGGCACTAACCCAAGGAGCACCAAGCTCCAACTCAATGATTACAAAAAAATATTTTGATACAAAAGTTATCTTCTTGTTACAAAAGAACTTTGTAACTCTCAAGTATGTCTCTCCACCGATTCTCCTCTCTACAAATCTATGTCGATTCTCTATTCACCTTTTCTTTGCAGCAACCTTATCTCCTGCTACAACCCACTCTCTAATGCACCTCTCTCTGTTGCAACCTTGTTGGTTCAGCCTCTTCTCCTTCTCTGTCAGTTTTGCTTTCTGCCAGTTCTTCTCTTTGTTGGTTCTCTTCTTTCTCAACTACTCTAATGCTCTCCACTGGTACTTTACTCTATCAGTTTTATGCCTGCCTTGTCTGCAATCTTTTGCAACTCTTCTTTGTCAGTATGGTCACCATCGGTTTACTCCTCTGTCAGACTCAATGGCTGACTACCGGTTGCCTCATTGTTGCCAATTGAATCCTTCAACCCAATTCTCTCTCATACTCAGTCTCTCATCTGATATTCATTGAGCACTTGACTAATTTCTTCTCATATGCAGCAATACTCTCTCATTCAGCAACAACCATCATCGATTTTGGCTTTCTTATTTATAAACTAGTTTTCTTGCCAAAAGCCAATTCAAATTTCAAGCGGTTAGGGTTTCCTCATCGACCTTGAGGCAAACCAAATCCAAATAGATCTCATCAAATTTGATCACCTAGATTGATGAACTGCAATGCATCAATCAAACCCACTATTGTCGTGCCTTCTAGAGCACGCCTTCTATATTTAGCAATCTTCTTTTTAACCTGTCAGTGGATTTCTTGGTTATCACTAAGAATGGCTTCATGGTTTGCTTCACCTACCTTGAACTTCTCAACTAGTATGTGCTAGATCTCTGTTGTCCATCTGACCTTGAGCCACAAACCTCTTATGCACATTCCGTGAATCACACAGTTGACATAAATGTCAACCTATCACCATCTACCTCGTCGCCTGACACTTCACTGACTCAACATGCCAACTTGTGCATGCATGCCACTTCACCTCCACATGGCCCTTGTGTCGGCATCCACCTTTGTTGGATCATCTATGTCAGTATGGATAGGATCACCAACCAACTCCATTATCGGGTTCATCTACCGGCTTTCTAACCCTGAACCCATTTGTCATCAACCTTACACCTTTCTTCTCTTTCAGTGGAACACTCAATCGATCAACACACTTGCTAACCTACCTTATGCACATCCTTGTTAGATGGGATTCCTTTGCATCTACACTTTAATAGCATTACTGGTGGACTTACATACTGGTAAACCCCTTGATGACACCATGTCATCAACCTTCAACTATTTCCATCTGAGGCATCTGCATGCTAGTTGCACTCTCTATCTGCAGTTTCTCAGCCTTGCCTTCTTCCTTATCAGACCGGACAATATCTCAACCGGTTTGTCAAGGTGACAAGCCCATCACTCTTCATCTATCCCGACAACTCATCATGCCTTCTTATTTAGTCCAGTGCATAACCCTGATTTCATGCACTTAAGGCATCTTTGTGATTCACCAGTAAATCGGGTGTGAGCCTTCAAACACCTGCCTTTAACTCTTTTGTCTTATCTCATAGAACTCTGATACACACTTTGCATAATAGGAGATAAGATCCACTTACTGGTGGTAGTGGAACCTTGTCATCTGCATCCTGCAGTGCACTCATGTGGCTTCCCTATTTGTGTAGCATATATTCAAACAGACACATGTGATCCGGTGTGGGGTACACTCACTGTCAATCATCTCTTCACATGGTGACTGCATCTTTATCCAATGTGAATCCTGTTGTTCTACATCCACACAGTGTATCGGTGGCCTATACATCCTTCTCCTCCAATGTTGATGTGATTCTTGATAACATTCCGCCTCTTCATCACAATCAACAACCCAACATCTTGGATGTCATCATTTACGAGTTGTTATATCATACCGGTCCTATCCATATCTCCCACACAAATCAAGCACTAACTTGTGTATCAATGGCTCCAATGGTTAATGTATTGAATGACATTCTCTTCTTTACTAGTGACCTACAATACTCAGTGACATCAAAGATATCACATCCGGTATGCATCAATGATAGTGTTGCACATACATCTCTTGTACCAGTAGCCATCCTATACCATTTGACATCAATGACAACACAATGCCAACAACAAAAGAGTGTATGTTGTTGATAGGATCTTTTCAAACCATAATTGTTTTCGATAGATTTTTTGCCAGACAAACACAAATTAGTCACACTCTTCTAGTATCAAAGGTCATTCATAATTCCACAGCCCACATCTTGATACTCCTTCAGCTCAAACAGCCCTATCACACCCTAAGGTGTGCCCATTTTTTTTGCCTTTTGCTAGAAGTTGAACCAAAGAGAATCGCTTCTCAATTGGATCATTTTCTTGGGAGATGTGTGGTGAGTGTCTTAGGTGCGGATTCTTCCCCACCCTTGCACTGTGATATTATAAATGTTTGGTTACTGACTTGATTTGGCCTCTATTCTTTAAAGCTTTCTAGTATGGCTTTCATTCGAGTGGTCATCATCAGCAGCATTTTCCACTCTATTAAAGGAGGTCTCCCAGCTTATAGAGGTTATGCTCTACAAGTTTTCATGCACCATATAGGCACTAAGGAAGACAACATTATTATGACAACATATAACACTCGTCGTTTGCAACTTTCATCACAAACACATTTGTTTATAGTGGCTTGGATTACTTGGCTTTAGTCATTGCCACTTAGGTCGTTCCCCTCTCAACAACCTTATGGGCTTCTCGGGAGGGTAGGCCTACTAAAGGTTTTAGCCTAATTGCAGAAAGGAAAGAAAGCATAAAGAGCGAGTCTGGATTTTTTATCACCCAATTAAGGGGAGAGCATATGCCTATCACTTTCAAAACATGGTAGATAAAGATTGTTCTTTTTAACTCATCATTGCAATATTATCTAATTGCTACCTGGAGATATTTCTCCAATAGTCTTGGTATTCTTTTTAACCCAGATAGAAATATGTGAGTGTTCTTTTTATGTCCAAACATTGCAATAATAAACCATTTGCAAGATAAACAATAAATTTAATCTAACTCCTTCGACCTGCAACAAAATATTTGCACCTACAAAACCCTTTTGAAATGTTAGTAAACATTGTGGGTTGACAAGCCTAGATTTTCTTACGGGTTACAAAAGATTTTGTTCTCTATCCATGATAGATATATTGAAACATGGAACATTAAGACCAGAATATCAGAGATATTTTAGATATTATAAAACAGAAAAGGTTCAAAAACAGTCAATGAATACGAATTAGGTTTAGATTGAATGCGATTCAGCATCTACATGAATGTGAATTTCTATGTTGGCAAATATAGTTTGTTCTCTTCTCAAATGTGAATTTTTGTAAAACCAAATGCGAGAAGTAAAACAGATTTTGTAAAATGACAGAAACCTACAAAATAGATGATTAGCTCAAAATGACATTGCCCATTATTTCGATCTCATCAAATACATTATACTTCATTAAGTATTTGTGCACAATGGTATAGTATTTGGATATGGTTGCTTGATCTTCTAGGTCTTTGATCCTTTTCTCTGCTCTAAGTATTTGTTGATAGGCTCTTTGTTGTCTTCTATCTTCTAACCTTGTTCTTTTACCAGAAATCTTGAATGTTACCCTTCCTACAATGAGAATTAATACATTTTTGACAAAAAATAACGATTTCCATAATTTAAAAATATTTGTGGGCTAGAAGTGCAAACAAATTGGAAACAAAAATGACAAATGAAATTGAGAATGCAATTAATCCTTGCAAATGCATAACATCTTCTTAGTGAATGTGAATTGGTGTGTATGTGAATGCAAATTTATGTCAGCTTGAATGTGGTGTGATGTGAGCGAATGCAAATTTCTATGATCGAATGCATAGCATTTCCTGTGTCTATACAGAACTTACAAAAAACAAAAAAAATCATGCCAAGAAGGTTAAAAAGTTGTTGATTCACGTCGGGTTCACCAGTGTTTTCATGCTTAATATCATCATGTTGAATAGGAAATAAGGACAATCACAAAATCCTTAACTATTAAAGCACTCCTAAACACAAATAAATAGAAATGAATGCTTAAATGAAATGAATTAAACAATTAAAACTCCCTCATTCTGCATTTTAGCTTCCATTGTTCTTCTCATCCCTGTGGTATGGTAGATCTCAGATATCACACTGATAACCTACAAGTGGCACAAAGATTTTGAAGTTCATGATTATTTAAAAATGGAGAAATGATCTTGCTTTTATAGATTTTTGAGACAGATTGGGTAAGAAATTGAACTAAAGTGCTAATTGACAGTTGAACAAATTTGATTGATCAATTAACTCATTTTGATTGATCTATTTCGTGGATTGATTGAAAAGATAACTCAATTGATTGATTAGTCAACTAGATAGATTAGCTAGTTAACTAAATTGATTGAGAGAAGACTGAATAGATTGGGAGATGTCTGAAATAGACTAGTTAGTCAAAAAAGATGATTGGGAGTGAAAAGGGAAGATTGAAGAGTTAACTGATTTGATCAATCAATCATGATTTTCAACATGTGTTGTAGGATTTTTGAATTGAAATTCAATTTCATGTTTATTTGGGTTTGAATTTTGATTTTTGAATGTTGAAATACACATGAAATTTATTGAAATGGGATGAAATTCAAATTTGGTTAAATGTGAATTTGGGAGAAATGAAATTAGTTGATATTAATTGAAATTAGAATTTGGGGAATTGGAAGAATGAATGAATGAATTAAATAATTTAAATAAAATTATTTAATCATTAGAAATGGAATTAATTAAGTAATAAAGATTATTTAATTAAGGAAATTAATCGCAATTAATTAAATAATTAATATTTGAAAAAGGTTAAATGATTAATTGATTAAGAAGTGGAAATTGAATAACTAGTAATGTGATAGGTGATGATTGAGTTAGTTGAGAAAAAATAAGATTAAATTAATTTAAAAATTAAAGAATTACTTAATTAATAAGATAAATAATTAGTTTTCAATTAATGAGACATTTTTAGGTGTCTACAATATGTTTCTAAACTGGTAGCAAGAATACCCAAGCAAAAATTATGGGTGAAAATCTAGTAAGGTAAGCTTTCTTATCCCTACAACCCCTCATTCTTATTTTCCTAGGTTGTGAGCTATGTTTTTTAAACCTTGATACATTCACTTTCCTTTTATTTTATTTTGTATATATTAAGTAGGAAAACTAGGGTCCCAGGCCATTCACAACTAATAAAATTAGAAAAATTAAAAAATAAATGCAACCGCACCACTAGAGAAAACATCATAAAATGACTAAATAATTTCATAACTATACCTAACAATTTGCATGCCCTTAACTAGGAATGGAACTAAGAAACACGCTTTGGAACACCTTTCTTCTTTCTTTAGAAAATAACAAGAAACTTCATGATCCACAACCACTGAAATAAGAGAGATAGGAGGGGAAACCCTTTCCAAGACCACACTTAAAGGCTACATATGAGAGATCCTAAATGGTGCAACTAGTCGACAAAAAGGTACCACACAACCTATAGGAGGCACACTAATGTTACCTATGAAAAAGAGGTTAGATCTAAAGGAGGAACAAAAGACAACATAGGAAGGTCAAGGACCACCATATCATCATGATTAAGAGTCTCAAAAGCCTCCAAATTAGTAACATATTGAGCTACAGTCACATTAAGGTGTTTTTGTAAAGCATTTTTCTACCAAGTGGAAGATCATGAGACCTTCAAGTGTAAGCAATTTGATGTCAAATATCTTAGGGAAAAGCACTCCTTATGCCAAAAAGGAATTTTTTTTAATTGAAAAATTGACTCTATTAACAATCAACAACTTATAAAACAATCTCAATAGGAAGAGGTTTAGACAGAATAAAATCCACCAAAATACGATTGTAGGTAGCGTAAGAAAACAAAGTTGTGGTACAATCTACCATAATGAAAGGACCCATAGAGTTTCCAATTCCATTATAGCAAGAATTACATAAAAAAAAATGATGAGGAAGATTCATTAGGCACATCCAAAATTGCAATTGACACATAGGTTTATTTCACTTTTCCTTTCTATAATAAGATGCCACTACTCAGAGATCTAGAGGTTTAAGTCACTAAATCAAAAGTACAATTTGTCTTTTCTACAAATCAAACCCTTTTGAGAGAAATGGTCCTTATTTTTAAATATACATTCCCCAAAACCACAATAGGAAATAAAGCATTAGGAATAATAGATCTTCCTCTTGCAGGACAAGTTGGAATAGTAGAATCACCAACAATTTACTTATGAGATGACAACTAGTTTAAATAATATTTGCATAAGATTTGTTTGAAATCCCACCACTAGTGATGGTGAATAAAACACCACTAAAGGAAAGAAGAGTCTCTTACATGCAATAATAAAGAGCACAATGGGGTACCAATACTCCATTGAATCAACCCACAATAATGATTCCCACTTTCTAACCAAATCAGGATAGTGAAAACAACATTTTACACCAGATCTTCACTTGTTATCACTTTTAACAACTAAACCATTGAGAATTTGAAGATGAATCAAATTACTAATTTGTGGGAATTTTTTTATAGATTTTAAATATATATTTTTCAAAATTAGAAATAAATTTTGTGAATATTTTTATTTAACTTTTAATAAATAAATAAAATTATAGTAATCATCATTTTTTAAAAGTGACATTTATCCCATCATGCATAACATTTTTTATAAAAAGGATAAAATTATAATTTTTAAATATAGATTTGTCATACCAATATCTACTAAATGGATATTTTTCATAATTTTTTGAGCCATATGTAGGATGTGAATCGTATCCCTTTACAATTTCATACTCATTTTGGGTTCACTTTTGTGGTTGTGCCTCATGCTTTTGATTTATGTCTAATTGTGCTCAATATTGGGACAATTTCTAGAGGCTAAGTTCAATCCCCTACTTAGAGACCTTTTTATTTTATTAAAATGTTAGGACTAAGGTGTCTAGAACCCCTACCCTCCTATACTAGGATGGCTAGTGCCCATATCCACACATTTTGGCCCCAAATTTGAAATCATAATAATTAACTTTGTGAGTAGTGGGAAAGTGCTCCCGAATGTTGGCCTTACTCAAAAATAAAACTCAAAAAGGTATAACTTGTATATAAATACAACTCCCTATCTCATTTGAACATCATCTATTATCAAAAGTTGTTTCAATTCAATTCCAAAAGAACATTCAATTGAGGAGAAGTCTGTAATCAAGCATTCAAGTTTAGTAATCATGATTGTTGGAAATGTGCCTCTAATTCACTTGACATGTTCGGGTTGATCGAGCTAGCCTACACCGATGGAACAACAAAGTGGAAGACTGCATCGGAATTGTGTCGATGACCCAATGGAGCTATCCTAGGCGGTCCAGGTTATCATTGACTATCGGGTGTTACTATCGGAAGCTATTTCGATACCCGATGGAGCTGTCTTAGGCATTCTGGGTCGATATCGGCTATCAGGTTAATGTACTGAAGGCTATGCCAAAGTCTCGATAAGTTTGTCTTGTTCTATCTCGAAGTGCTTGGCTCATCGAGATAGCAGTTTTGGGCTTGATCCGATGAGTTGATGAGACCGCTCTCTATTATTGGAGATCAGAGTAACCTCACAGTGCTTGATCCGATGAGCCAATGAGACCGCTCTCAGTTATCGGAGATCGGGGTAACAGTTCGTCTATTTGGCCGATGACCCGATGGAGTCACCTTAGGCAATTGATTTTCATCAGGTGATTGGATCTACCGTTTGAAGGCTATACTGATGGAGCGAAGACCGACATCAAAGTGAGAATGAACTGAGATCCAAAAAAGATGACCACTCAGACACTAAGGATGAGACTGTCAATGTATGTGAATACAAACTGACCTGACTTCCTATTGCATGTGGGATAATTGGTTTTCTTTGAATGTAGACCGACGTAGGCAGACGGTTAGACTTCAAGCCATTGCTGCAGTTGCTTAGATGAACGGTCAATTGGTTTGGTATTAGGAGCAAAATGTGAACAGAATATAGATAGAGTAATGATAGCCATTGAGTGTGCTATAATTTTTATCCGAGTGTTGTATGTTACGTCTGGAATGACTGTATGATAGAGTGAAGGAAGTCTACAGACTGGACTTTATTGTATTGTTTTTGACATACTATTAATAAAGTCAATTATCAGTTGGTGGTGGGTTTTTCTCCCGAAAGAGTTTTCCCATGTTAACTATGTGTGTTCTCTCTTTGTGTTGTTTAATTGTGTTTGCTCATGCTTGTGCCATATTCTATAAATGTTGAAATTTTGTATGCACTAGTCTATTCTCCCCTACAAACTGACATTAGGAAAGCGAATTTCCTCACTTGCTTTCCTTATAAGTGGTATCAAAGCTTGGCCCATTTTGTTATCCTTGTTGGGTAGGGTGGGTTTTTTGTGTCAGATCTATTTTAGTGGGAGTATTGCAGAGTGTCTACTTGTTTTACAGTTTGGGATGGCAGGCACCTTAGGGAACATAGACATGGAGAAGTTTAATGGTTCTAGTTTCAAACTATGGAAACTCAAGATGGAAGACTTGCTGGTCGATAGAGATCTCTAGGGTGTTGTGACTGCAACTTCTAAGCCTTCAAGCATGAAGCAAGAAGATTGGGATCTCGCTGACCAGAAGGCAAGGGGTCTAATCAAGCTATGTCTTGCTGATTCTATTATGTTAAATATCCATGAGGAGAAGACTACACACCTTCTCTGGAATAAGTTGGGAGATATTTATCAAGGCAAATCCTTGGTGAATAAACTTTTATTGAGGAAGAAGTTGTACTCTTTGAAGATGGATGCAGGAACACCATTGGCAGACCACTTAAATGCATTCAACATGGTTCTTGCATAGTTAACTTCTATTAGTGTGTTCATCCAGGAAGAAGAACGTTACATGTTGTTGTTGTGTTCATTGTCTGACTCTTGGGAACATTTAGTGATGGCTATCGGTAGTGCTACGACCTAGTTCAAGATGGATATTGTGGTAAATACTCTTTTGTCAGAAGAAATGAGAAAGAAGTCTTCTGATATGACAAAATATGCACTCTCTGTTCGAGGCAGATTGAAGGAAAAAGACAAGAAGAAAGGCAAGAAGTCCAAGTCTCAAGAGAGATTTAAATCTCCAGGCAAGAAGTCAAAGGTGAAGTACTGGAACCATGGGTAGAAAGGGCATATCCAAAAGGATTGCAAGGAGGAGAAGAAGAAGAAGTATTCTGACACTAAATCTTCTCAAAGTGATGCAGATGCATTCGTAGCAGCCCTGGCAGTACCTACCTCAGATGACACCTGGTTAATAGATTCTGGCACATCTTTCCACATGACCTCCCACAAGGAGTGGTTCTTGAAATATGAACCGTATGCTAATAGAAAGGTATATTTGGCCAATGATTCTACATTGGAGATTGTAGGGAGAGGCAGAATTAAAATTCAATTCCTAGATGGTAGAGTGAAGGGGATTAATGGAGTTCTTCATATACCAGGTCTAGCAAGAAATCTTCTCTCTATAAGTAAACTTAATGATGTTGCAGTACAAGTTACATTTGAATCTAGTGGTTTCAAGATGACTAGGGGTTCCATTGTATTGGCAAAGGGTGATCATTTTGGTACTTTATATAAGTTAAATGTTGAACCTATATGTTGTAATATGGCCTCTAAAAAGTTAGTTAAGACAACTGTAATGATGCATAATGGTAATTCATTGGAAGCTAAACTTCCTGTTGAGAAAACAATGCTCTGGCATAATAGGTTAGGCCACATAGGTGAAAAAGGATTAAAATCCTTGAAGAATAAGAATCTGGTTGAAGGTCTGGATGATTTTAGTTTTGAGTTCAATTTCTGCGAACACTGCATATATGGAAAACATAACCGTGTTCAGTTTTATTCCAGTTCTCATAAGTCTGTTGATATTCTGGATTATATTCACTCTGATGTGTTTGGTCCAATGGATGTACCTTCTTTGTCTAAGTCTAAATACTATGTATCCTTTGCAGATGATTATTCAAGAAGGGAATTTTTGTACTTTCTTAAAAGTAAATCAGAAGTGTTCAGTCAGTTTAAGGAGTTTAAGAACCTTATTGAGAATCAAACTAGGAGAAAGATTAAATGTTTAAGAGCAGACAACAGTGGTGAATTTTTTAGTGTAGATTTCGACAAGTACTATGTTGATCATGGAATTAAGAGACATAAGATTGTACCTTACACTCCACAATAGAATTGAGTTGCAAAAAGGTTGAATCGGTCTCTAATGGAGAAAGCAAGAAGCATGTTGAGCGGAGCTGGGATGGAACAAAAATTCTAGGCTGAAGCAGTTGCTACAGCGTGTTACCTGTTGAATCATTCTCCTACTTCAACATTGGTTGAAAAAACACCTATGGAAGCATGGTTTGGTAAGAAACCTTCTTTAAGGCACCTTTGTATTTTTGGTGCAGAGGCATATGATCATGTTCCTGATGTTAATAGATCTAAATTGGATAACAAAGCAGTGAAATGTATCTTCATTGGCTATGGAGTTGGTGTGAAAGGATACAAACTTTAGAATCCAGTGACTAGTAAGCTTGTATACAATAGAAGTGTTATTTTTCATCAGCTGAAGCCTATGTCACTAGATCATAATATAGAAAAGAAAGGAGAAGCTGAGGTTAAAATTCCTCCAGCCAAAGAAGAGTCTCCAGAGATACCTGAAGATGAGGAGAGTTCAAGTAGTTCTAAAGAAGAACATGATGATGAGCCTCCTATGGAACCTCAAGAAGCCTCCACACCAGAGTTGAGAAGATCTACTTGAGAGAGGTGGCGACCTAATAGGTATACACCAAATAAGTATAGTCATTCTATGTTGAATGTTAATTGTGCTTATTCTTTACTTGCAGATACTGATAATCCTAGGACTGTCAAAGAAGCAATTGAAATGCCTGATTCAGATTCCTGGTTGGAAGCCATGAGTGATGAAATGTCATCATTGGATAAAAATGGAACTTGGGATTTGGTGCCACTACCTAAAGGCAGAAAGCCTATAGGCTGCAAATGGGTGTTTAAAAAGAAGTACGGTCCAGATGGTAGTATTGACAAATACAAAGCAAGACTGGTTGCAAAGGGGTATACACAAAAAGAAGGTATTGACTATGGGGAAATCTTCTCTCATGTAGCTAAGCTGACATCTATTAGATTTCTCTTGTCACTTGTAGCCACATATGATTGGGAGATTGAATAGATGGATGTGAAGACAACGTTTCTTCATGGTGACCTTGAAGAAAAATTTTATTTGTCCCAGCTTGAGCATTTTGTGGGAAAAGGTAAAGAACATCTAGTATGCAAACTCAAGAAGTCTCTGTATGGTTTAAAACAGACTCCCAAAATGTGGTATCAAAAGTATGATACATTTGTTTTGTCTTTGGGATTTGTGAGATCAAAGGTTGATCATTGTGTTTACTACAAAACTGATGGTGATAGGATTCTTATCATAGCTTTGTATGTAGATGATATGTTGTAATGAAGGACTTAGGACCAGCAAATTACATTCTGGGAATAGAGATAAAAAGAGATAGATCAAAGAGGAAAGTTTGGCTCAGCCAAAGGAAGTATATAACCAATGTTCTTAACAGGTTTCTTATGTCTAATTGTAAACCATAGGTTGTTCCCATCTTGCAAGGAACTAAGTTGTCTATGCTTGACAGTCTGAAATCTCCAAAAGAGATTGAAGACATGAAAAGTGTACCTTATGCAAGTGTTATAGGCTGTCTGATGTATGCTATGGTCTATACAAGACCAGATATTGCCCAACCAGTGGGAGTACTTAGCAGGTTTATGTCAAATCCAGGGAAACCACACTGGGATGTTGTAAAGAGAGTGTTCAGTTATCTAAAGGGTACTTAGACTTTGCATTGTGTTATCATGGTAATATGAAGGATTCAAAGAGAACTCTCAGCATTTGTGGTTATACGGATTCTGATTGGGCAGGGGATATTGATAGCAGGAGAACCACTAGTTGATATGTTTTTGTCCTAAATGGTGGAGCAATTAGCTGGATGAGCAAGCGGCAAGTTGTAGTCGCTTTGTCCACTATAGAGGTAGAATACATGGCGGCCACACATGCTTGTAAAGAAGCAGTCTAGCTTAGAAATTTGAGTTCAGATATTAGTTTTGATGCAGGGCAGGTTGAAATTCTGGAGTGTCAGTCAGAGTGCCATATGTTTGGCAAAGAATCCTACTTTCCATGCCAGGTCAAAGCATGTTGATTTTCAGTATCACTTCATTCGTGATATGGTGGAAGATGAAAAAGTTTATCTTAACAAGGTAGACACTCTGGAAAATGTTGCAGATGCCTTGATGAAACCAATGAGCATGCACAAGTTTAGGTGGTGTTCAAATTCTATGGGTCTTCATACCCATGTTTCTTAGTGACATCTAAAATGGTATTCGGTCTGGTGAATTCCTCATCAAGTGGGAGTTTGTTGGAAATGTGCCTCTAATTCACTTGAAATGTTCGGGTTGATCGAGCTAGCCTACACCAATGGAACAATAGAGTGGAAGACTACATCAGAATTGTGTCGATGACCTGATGGAGCTATCCTAGGTGGTCCGAGTTGTCATCGTTTATCAGGTGTTTCTATCGGAAGCTATTTCGATACCCGATGTTGTTGTCTTAGGCGATCCGAGTCAATATCGGCTATTCGGTTAAAGTATTGAAGGCTACACCGAAGTCCCGATAAGTTCATCTTATTCTGTCTCGAAGTGCTTTGCTCATCAGGATAGCAGTTTTGGGCTTGATCCGATGAGCCAAGGAGACCGCTCTTTGTTATTGGAGATAGGAGTAACCTCACAGTGCTTGATCTGATGAGCCAATGAGACCGCTCTCAGTTATCGAAGATCGGGGTAATAGTTCATTTGTCTGGCCGATGACCCGATGGAGTCGCCTTAGGTGATTGGTTTTTATCGGGTGATCATCTCTACCATTTGAAGGCTATACCGATGGCCGATGGAACAAAGACTAACGTCAATGTGAGAATGAACCGAGATCCAAAAAAGGTGACCACTCGAACACTAAGGATGAGACTGTCGGTGTATGTGAATACGAACCGACCCGACTTCCTACTGCATGTGGGATAATTGGTTTTCTTTGAATGTGGACTGATGCAGGCAGATGGTTAGAATTCAAGTCATTGTTGCAGTTGCTTAGATGAATGGTCAACTAGTTTGGTATTAGAAGAAAAATGTGAACTGAATGTAGATAGAGTTACGATAGCCATTGAGTGTGCTATAATTGTTATTTGAGTGTTGTATGTTATGTTTGGAATGATTGTATGACAGAGTGAAGGAAGTCTGTAGACTGGACTTTATTGTATTATTTTTGACATATTGTTAATAAAGTTGATTATCTATTGGTGGTGGGTTTTTCTCCCGAAAGGTTTTTCTTACATTAACTATGTGTGTTCTCTCTCTGTGTTGTTTAATTGTGTTTTCTCATGCTTGTGCCATATTCTGTAAATGTTGAAATTTTGTATGCACTAGTCTATTCTCCCCTACAAACTGACATTAGGAAAGTGAATTTCCACACTTGCTTTCCTTACAATGATCAAGTTTTATGTATTTCTCCTTGATGAAGCCATGCATTAACATATATCAAGAAACATTAAGCTTTGTGTGAGGTTATAAGGCAATAATTCTCACATCAAATGTATTATTTGTCATTTCAAGTGTTTCCTCTAAGGTTTTCAATTTATTGCCTACTAAGGGTGAGCTCTCTTTCATCCAACATTAATATAGTGAAAGCAGAAACACCAACGCCAAGTTTGACCTAGGAGAGCCCCTATACTTCACAACATTTTTGCCTCTTTTATGTGTGTAGGCTATAGATTCGATAGTTGAAAGTTGTGGAATTATACAAAGGAGACTGAGGCACACAATCCTAGACTATGAACGAGAGAAAACCCTTGGACTATGCCAATAGCTCATGATATGATACTTTTAGGCTAAGTTTTAGAGGGAAAGATCTAAAGAGACTTTTATCTAAAAATTGGAGTCTTGGCTAATGAGGACACCTACAAGACTAGGGCACCTATCTCCATAGTTCAACACATTTAGCTCCAAATTTTAGTTATAAATTCTTCTTTGTATCCTAATTATAGATCTATAATTTAGTTTTTGCTTCCAGATCTGTATCTATCTATTTATGTTGAATCTTTCGAATATCCTTTCATTATACCCTGATCTTATATTTTTATATCATAATCATATCAAATCAAAAAGGGGAAAAATTAATCAAATTGTTCAGCTCTCCTCAAGGATTCAAGCTAAACCTAATTGATTGATACCTCAATGGAATGATCCTAATTAGAAATAGTGAATGAGTAGTTTCCTATTTTCATTTCTAGGCTAGGGATCTCCATTTCCACAACATTAATTTTGGTGAATCTAACTATTTTTGCATTACTTTTGATTTGGATGATCAAATGTAGGTTATTTTCATAAAATTCAGATTTATAGGCATTTTATTTCTAAAATCTAATTTCATATGCTTGTATTCATTAATTGATAATCATTTGTTAGCTCATATTTCTTAATTAAGTGGTTAATTGATCATATCATTGCTATAATTTTATGCATGTATTACCTTTAATTAATGAACATTTGTAATAAGTTTTGTCCATTAATTAAAGGCATTGCAAGAATAAACCAATTCCTTCCTTTCTTGTTTCTAGAAGCAATTGTGTGTTGTTGGATCTTGTACTTATTTATGAATTTCAAAACCCATTGTTTTAAATCTAAGATCCTTGTGAGAAGAAGTTATGGAATTATAGCTTCCTCTTCTTTAAATGATAATGGTGTTGAGATTGAGTTGAACATTAACTTATCCCCATCAAGGTGTTTAGGAGAGAAATATTTTCTTAATAAAATACACATCTTTCCTGATATTCCTAAAAATTATTCCCCTCATGCTTCTCATGATGAGGATGACCCTTCAATAAAATTGTCCAACAAACAATTGATAAATATTGGCAAGGAATTATAAGGTCCTCAACAACTTGTGAGTTAAGATCACTTTGATGGAGAGGTAGTCCCCTTGATTGATAATCTAAGGAAATTGATACAAGGTGATGAACATGGTGTGGATGTTCTACATACAATAGCTCACATAGCGGATGGAAACACTATGAAGATATATAGTTGTATAGAAGCATTTGGATATGTTGGCATTTTCATAAAGATTGCATTAATGATATGTTTATATGTTGTCATTGATGTCAATTGAACCGGTAATGATATTGTTGATATTGTCTTGTAACAGGTAGGAAGAGCTTTGTGAATGTTATTGTGAACCGGTATGTAAGTTTGTTGGTTGAACCGGTAAATCAGAGTAAAAGATTAAACCCTTTCTATGTTATGTAACCGGTAAACCCTACCAGTTGTTTTTGTTAAACCCTAACCGATTAAGCTTGTTGAATTGGTTATGTTGGTTTATGATCTAATGGTGACACGTAAGGTCATTGTATGAAGACAAGTTCATATTGTTTTGTCGTGTTTGATTGTTTGTCTAGGGAAGGAGAAAAATATATTGCATCTAATGCAAAACGTGTGATGAGTTACTGAGCTTGATGAAGTGGTAATCAAGGAGTGGTTGAGGTTTTCTTGATTGATGTGAAGAGATTGCTATAAAATCCAACGGTCATGCTTGTACCAACTTGTTTGTAATCTCGATGATGAGAAGATTAGATTTTTGTTATGTTACCAACCTAATTGATTTGTATTTAAGGTCAATGAAGTTGTTTTGTTTTAGTGTTGGCAAGAATTGACAGAAATCAATTGAGTGTGTGGTAGTCGAACCGAAGAATGAGTCTACAGTTTGAGTAAAGGTAGATAGAAGCTTAAATGGATCTGATCAATTAAATGTAGTTCTATTCAGACAGATCAAGAAACTCCTGTTGTTTTCTAACAATTACAACAGAATTGAAATCCCCTAACCAGGTAATCTCTAACAAGCTTAGTTAATTATTAAATCCTCTAACAAGGTGCTCCATTAGTTTGGATTCTGAAATCCTCTACTAAGGTTACTCCTTACAGGGTATTTTCTTCTAACAAGGCATTTGTAGTCAATCCCTTAACCGAGTGATTCCTAACATGATCAGTTCTTAACAGAACTTTTGTAAAATCTTTAATAGGCTTGGTTCCTAATAGGGCGAACTTCAGAAGAGTTCAAATATTTTCTTGTGAGTCTCATCTCACCATGGTTTTTACCTATTTGGGTTTTCCACGTATAAATACTCATGTCATGTGGTGAATGTTTTTGTGGTTATGATCTTATTGTTGATTTGATTAACTATTTCTGATAAGACATGATAATCAGGAGCATTGAGAAATGAAGTATTGACATATGATGAAGCATTTGGATGTTTACAAGTTGAATGTTGTTTACTATTAATTTGTTGTAATAGTTAACCAATTGATGTTGAGTATTCTTATGAGTATTGATCTTGACAGTGATATTTCATTGATAATTTTACTTTGAGAGATTGAGTTTAAGTTTGGGAAGTTTGTATCAGTTTTTCTAGTTATTGATTCACCCCACCTCTCAGTAATCTATCAAATACTTATTCTTTCATCATACCATCAATTGGTATCAGAGCACGTCTTAGGTCCTCTAAGATCTAAGCCTAACAGCTTGAGGAAAGTATCTGCTAGATCATGATGAAGAAGGAAGGTCCAAAGTTCAACAGAGAAAACTATAGGATATGGAGCGACAAAATGAAAATTTACATCAAGAGTCTGGGAAGTCAGTATTGGGATCATGTAGAAACTAAGTATATTGCACCTACTGGAACTCTGACTAATGATCAGAAGAAAGAGAAGCAAGAAAATCATCAAGCACTGGAAGCTATTATCAGTTCCCTGTCTGATGCTGAATATGTAGATGTTCATGGTCTTGAAACTGCATATGAAGTGTGGAAAAAACTTGAAGAGATTTATAGTGGTGATGAACATGTTAAGATTACTAAAGAGGAAAATTTGATGACATGAGGATGTCTGAAGGTGAGAATATCCAGTAGTATGGTCAAAGGATAAAAGAGATAGTCAATGAAATTAAGAGTGTGGGAGGGAAAGTGGAAGATGCCACAGTAATCAGTAAGGTATTGAGAACCCTGCTACCGGTCTATTCTATTTGAGTTGAAACTATTTAAAAGCTGAAGTCCATTGACAAAATGAAGGTAACTCTTGAATCCATCATTGGCAAGCTTACTTCTTTTGAACTAAATGGTTATGATGGTAGCATACAGAAATCTGAGTCTGCATTTAGAGCTTTTTTTTCTAACCCATCTATAAGAAAAAGTAGAGATACTAGTCATGGTTATGAATCTAGATCCAGTAGAGATGTTGATGATGAAGACAGTTTAGTGGAGCTTGAAGCATTATTGTTAAAGCGATTGCCTAGAGGCACTGGTAAATACAGAGGTAAACTACCTTTAAAATGTTTTGCATGCAACAAGATTGGTCACATAGCGGCTAATTATCCTAATGGTGAAAATGAATACAAGAGAGATAAATTCAAGAAGTATAAGGGCAAAGGAAAGAGAGATTGTCTTATGGCTATTGATAGTGGTATCATTGATGAAGAATTTGATGATGATTCTAGTGAAGATATTGTGTTTGTAGCTATTAATGAAGAGATATCAGACTAGAAGGAATTAGTATCCAGGATAGATAAATGTGATGATTGGATCATTGATAGTGGTTATTCACATCATATGACTGGTGATCGAAGAAAATTTCTTTCCTTGAAAGAATTTGATGGTGGTGTTGTTAGATTTGGCAATGACCCACCCTGCATGGTTAAAGGTAAAGGAGTTATTTCTCTTAATGGGAAGAGCAGTACAAATCATGTCTACTGGGTTGAAGGTCTAAAGCACAATCTTTTGAGTGTGGCACAACTTAATGACAAAGGATACCCACTGGAGTTTAAATATGGTATGTGCAAAATATTTGACAACAAAGGTGAATTGATTGCAACCGGGAAACAAACTAAAAGTAACCTGTTGAATTGATTGCAAAAATAGATGATAGTTGGCTTTGGCATGGGATATTTTGTCATATAAACTTTGATAACATTGTTAAAGTGAGTAAGTCCAAGACAATGAGAAGTTTGCCTCAGTTAGACAAACTGGTTAATGCTCTTTGAAAAGAATGTCAGTTAGGTAAGATGACTTCTTCAACTTTCAAAAGCAAATCCTTCTCAGTGGAGCACTTGTTAGATTTGGTTCATACAAATCTTTGTGGACCAATAAGAATAAAAAGTATTCAAGGTGATAGATATTTTATGATTCTTACTGAAGATTGCTCAAGGATGATGTGGGTTACATTCTTGAAAGATAAGACTGAAGCTTTTGCTAAGTTCAAGGCATTCAAGGCCTTAGTTGAGAAAGAGAGTGGTAAGAAGATAAAATGTCTGAGGATGGATCAAGGTGGTGAATTTACTTTTGAGGGACCCAGTAAGTACTATGAAGAGAATGGTATCAAATGGTAGCTTTCTACACCAAGGACACCACAGCAGAATGGTATTGCAGAAAGGAACAATCGGTCAGTTGTTGAAGCTGCTAGGATGATGTTGATACAAGGAGGCATAGCAAAAACCTTTTGGAGAGAAGCTATCAAAATAGTTGTCTACACAATGAACCGAGTTCTAGTAAAGAGAGGTAAGGAAAAGACTCCTTATGAATATTGGTATGGAAGATCACCTTATGTTAGCTATTTTAAGAGATTTGGAAGGAAATGTTTTATTAAGAGAGGTGATTACATTAGCAAATTTGAGGCTAAGAGTAATGAAGGCATATTTCTTGGCTATTCCACCAAGAGTAAGGCCTACAAATATTTTAATAATCGGACATAGAGAATTATTGAGAGTGTTGATGTTCAGGTGGATGAATTTCCTGAAGTCTCAGAAGGAACCAGTTCAGAGAAGAAGGATGAAGATCCTTGAATTTTGTTTTTGGAACTGGAAACTGTGAAATATGAAACCAGTAAAGCAAATTCTAATGCAATAGTTCAACCAGAACAAATAAATTCAGAAGAAGATGATGACAACAGAGAAGTTGAACATGAAGATAATGATCATGTTATTCCTAGATATGTGAGACTGAATCACAATCCTGAGTAGATTATTGGAGATAACGATGTTGGAGTACTAACCAGAAGAAGAATCAGAGAGAATTATTGCATGATCTCCACCATTGAACCAAGAACTGCTAAGGGGGCATTTGGTGATGATCATTGGGTTAAAGCTATGGAGGAGGAATTGGATCAAATTGAGAAGAACAGCACTTGAACCCTAGTACCCCGACCGGTAAATAAGAATGTTATAGGCACTAAATGGGTATACAAGAACAAGTTGAATGAAGATGGTGTTGTAGTTCACAACAAGGCAAGATGAGTCTACAAGGGTTATGCTCAAGAAGAAGGAGAAGATTATGGCAAAAATTTTGCACCAGTAGCAAGACTTGAAGCTGTCATAACTGTACTTGCATTTGCAGCCCATAAAAAGTTCAAGGTATATCAAATGGATGTTAAGTCTTCATTTTTGAATGGGATATTGGAAGAAGAGGTATACATAGAGCAACCAGATGGTTATGCATTGGCTGATGAGAAAGACATGGTATGTAGATTGCATAAGGCTTTATATGGATTAAAGAAGGCACCCAGAGCATGGTATGAAAGGCTTCATATGCATCTAATGAAGATAGGCTTTCTGAGAACCAGTGATGATAGTAACATATATCTCAAGTCTGAAGGAGATGAAATACTGGTCAGTGAAGTATTTGTTGATGATATTATATTTGGAGGTAATGATATCATGAGCAACAGTTTTGCAGATGAAATGAAAAATGAGTTTGAAATGTCTTTAGTAGGGGAAATAAAAAAATTCATAGGCTTGCAAATACAACAAATGAAGAATGGTATTTTTATTACACATTTTAAGTATGTAAAAGAGGTTTTGAAGACTTTTGGCATGAGTGACTCTAAACCAGTTGGGACACCAATGGTTATAGGTTGTAAGTTGTCCAAGGAAGATGAATCTAAGTTTGTTGATGAGAAGGAATATAGGTCAATGATTGGCAAGTTACACTATGTTGTTCACAGCAGACCAGATATAGCCTATGTGGTTGGCATAGTTGCTAGATTCCAGATGAATCCTAAGGAAGCACGTCTGATAGAAACCAAGAGAATCTTTAGATACCTAAAAGGTGTTGTTGACTATGGATTATGGTATCCATATGGAGGAAAATTTAATTTGAAGGCATACACAGATGTTGATTGGGCAAGAAATGGTGATGACCAGAAAAAAACAACCAGTGGAGCATTTTTTCTTAGAGGAGGGCTTGTTTCATGGAGTAGAAAAAAGCAGAGTTGTACTTCACAATATATTGTTGAAGCTGAGTATGTTGCAACTTATATGAATTGCACACAGGCTATTTGGATGAGGCACATTTTGGAAGGTTTTAAGATGAAGATTTCAGAACCTATAAAGATTTTATGTGATAACACAAGTGCCATTAATATTTCTAAGAATCCTGTTTTGCATGCACAGACCAAGCACATTGAATTGAAGTGTCATTTCTTGAGGGAAAAATTTTAGAGTAAAGATGTTATCTTAGAGCATGTTCTACCAAGGAGCAGCTTGTAGATATTTTTACCAAACCTTTGCCTAAGACTACTTTTGAGTATCTTAGAAGTCAATTGGGGGTTTTCCCTCTTCATGAAGTTAGTTGAACATGATGTTGACTGCATCAGTCCTTGAATCACTTGCAAAATTTTACAAGGGTTGATGTAGAAGTGGATTTATTCCACAGGGGGAGCATCAAGTTGCAGTATGTTGTTGATGCACAATGTAAATTTGGCATTGTTGTCAAAGGGGGAGAAGAATTATATGATTATGTGAAGGAAAACCAATGACAAAATGAAGATAGAGAGAGCATGTGAATATTTGGTAATGTAACCAATGTTCCTATTCACAATCACAGCAGCAAGAAATGGTGTTGATATTTTGTATTGCCATCAATGCCAAAGGGGGAGATTGTTAGCATTTGCATAAAGATTTCATTAATGATATGTTATGTTGTTATTGATATCAATTGAACCGATAATGATATTGTTGATATTGTTGTTATTGTTGATATTTTCTTGTAATCAGTAGGAAGAGCTTTGTGAAGGTTATTGTGAACCGGTATGTAAGTTTGTGAGTTGAACCAGTAAATCGGAGTAAAAGGTTAAACCCTTTCTATGCTATGTAACTGGTAAACCCTACCAATTGTTTTTGCTAAACCATAACTGATTAAGGTTGTTGAATTGGTTATGTTGTTCTATGATATGATGGTGACACATAAGGTCATTGTATGAAGACAAGTTCAGATTGTTTTGGCACGTTTGATTGTTTGTCTAGGGAAGGAGAAAAATGTATTGCATCTAATGCAAAATGTGTGATGAGTTACTGAGATCAATGAAGTGGTAATCAAGAAGCGGTTGAGGTTTTCTTGATTGATGTGAAGAGATTGCTATGAAATCCAGTGGTCATGCTTGTACTGACTTGTTTGTAATCTCGATGATGAGAAGATTAGATTTTTGTTATGTTACCAACCTAATTGATTTGTATTTAAGGTCAATGAAGTTGTTTTGTTTTAGTGTTGGCAAGAATTGACAGAAATTAGTTGAGTGCGTGGTTGTCAAACCAAAGAATGAGTCTGCAATTTGAGTAACGACGGGTAGAAGCTTAAATGGATTTGATCAAGCAAATGTAGTGCTATTCAGACAGATCAATAAACTCCTATTGTTTTCTAACAATTAGAGCATAATTGAAATCCCCTAACTAGGTAATCTCTAACAAGCTTGGTTACTTATTAAATCCTCTAACAAGGTGGTCCATTAGTTTGGATTCTAAAATCCTCTACTGAGGTTACTCCTTACAGGGTATTTGCTTCTAACAGGGCATTTGTAGTCAATCCCTTAATCGGGTGATTCCTAATAGGATTAGTTCTTAACAGGACTTTTGTAAGAGCTTTAATAGGCTTGGCTCCTAATAGGGTGAACTTCAGAAGAGTTCAAATATTATTTTGTGAGTCTCATCTCATCGTGGTTTTTACCTTTTTGGGGTTTCCACTTATAAATACTTGTGTCATGTGGTGAATGTTTTTGTGGTTATGATCTTATTGTTGATTTGATTAACTATTGATGATAAGACATGATAACCGGAAGCATTGAGAAATGAAGTATTGACATATGATGAAGCATTTGGATGTTTACAAGTTGAATGTTGTTTACTGTTAAGTTGATGTAATAGTAAACCGGTTGATGTTGAATATTCTTATGAGTATTGATCTTGACAGTGATATTTCATTGATAATTTTACTTTGAGAGATTGAGTTTGAGTTTGGGAAGTTTGTATCAGTTTTTCTAGTTACTGATTCACCCCCCCCTCTCAGTAATCTATTGGATACTTATTCTTTCATCATACCATGAGGATATTCGACTCCTCTAAACCAAGTTTAGATACCAATACTTATGCCTACAATAATGCCCAATGTTCCTACATATATATCTTCTATTCTGAATAGTACTGCACAAAATGATAATGTTATCCATGTTGTTATTGGGACTAATCTTATCATTCAATATATTTATGTTTAATCTTCAACCAATCTTTATCTTGTATCTCAAAACATGCATAAACCATACCCTCCACCCACTTACCTACATTATCCCTTCAAATCCTCCATCACAATCCAACTTTTCACAAGCCAATTCACATACTGGTGCCACCATAAATAATTTGTTACAAAATGTTCCATCCCTACAACAGTAATTAGCCAACATAACCCAATCCCAATCCACTATCCCTCATATTTTGAAAGTAGCCCACTTTCCTTTGTCATCCTTAAAATTCAAATACCAAAAAACATTGAGATACCCCATTTTGAGAAATACAATGAAAAAGGTGATCCCCATTGTGAAAAAAATTATCAATTTATTGAGTGTCTTCTTCTTTGAACAAAACATTCTTGTAAAAATATTTCCTAGATCCTTGAAAGAAATTGCCTTGGAATAGATTTTATCCCTATGGACTTCACTTGCTAGGCAATATTATATCATGTGCATTCATATTGGGGTGTTTAATATCCCAAAAATGATGGTACAATATATTGGCTATCAGTGAAAATAGGGGTTTTTTAAATTCGAGTTATGAAAAAATGCAATATTTGGCAAAAATAGTGGGGCTTTTAATTCAACTTTTGTATTGGGAGGGGGTGACAAAAAAGAAGTTTAGGGCAATATTTTTTGAAAATAGGAGGATTCTTTGGTATGCCATGAACGCATGTGCTATAACCCAGGTTTACTATGTGAAGCCCTCGTGCTTTTCTCTTTGCATGGTAATTAAATTTAAAAAAATCAACAATTGGTGGATAAATTTTTATAACATTTTCAAAATAACATTGGGATACAAGTTACATTAATTGATTTGGCATATTGCAAACAAGGTGTTAAAGAGAAAGTGCTTGATAAATATCACCTCCCTTGCTCCTAATTTACCTATTTCTCCCCATCCATCTTAAGAATGTAAGCACCATTGATTTCTAACCCTGAAGAAGTCTCATTGTAGAAGCATGTAATCATTACATATAGTTTACCTAAATATTTCCTTTCACCAAAGGTGTCATTTGATCCTCATCTAATTCTCATCAACAAATTGAAACCACCAAACAAGCACAAGAGGACCATCTTGAGAAGCAATAGAAGAAATAAGGAAGCTTCTACTATGTCATGCATGAGATTGTTATGTGACCATTTCTAACAATCATTAATGATTTCACATATGACTTCCATAGTTATCAAGCCACAAGAATAGATGTGGCCAAAGGATGGTACTCTATCCATATAGTTGGTTTGAATGTCAAGAAAAATGACCCACGAGAATAGGTCAATCTCATGGAAGAAATACATAAGTTGATAACAAATTTTTTTATCAAATTGAAGCTAGAAAAGTGAGAATGAGAATTTTCTCGAGTGAAAAGCATTGTTGGCTACATAAATCTAGAGGTCAAATAAATATAAATTGAGCTCAATATTTTAATACTTAACATGTAAGGGAATATCCTTAAGGAGGCATTTCAATTTGAGTAATTAAGTAAGGCCACCTTTCAAATGGAGCTAGACATTGCTAAATATCTTATTGAATCTTTGAGAAAGGAGAAGAATATAGTAGAAAGACACTTGCAGTCCTTAGAGTTAATGAGGTTACTTAGCTTCCTCTGATTCTTCCGACCTTCAGCTCTAAGATGAAATATTGCAAGATAAAGATGATAATATATCTAAGCCAAAGGAGGAGCTCGTATAAATATCACAAAGTTATGTAGCAATCCTTATGACTCAAAAATTATATATTCGATATAGGGGTAGAATATTAGAAGACATATCACAACTTAAGCTTGAACTAAAATTTATCTCAGATACCCAAACAAATAGTGCATAAAGGTGTGATTGTAGAGGAGACCCTTGCATTGGTTGTGCCCAAAGCTTCTAAGTTTCAGTTATTAAAAGATTTATAATACTTTTGAAGAGATCCTTCAAGTAGAAAGAGTAGAGAACATGTGAGTAGTGATCAAAGTAAATAAATTTATGAGCCATAACAAGGTACCTCTCAAGTGAAAATCCCATTTGAATGCTTAGGAGCAATTTGTGGAAGAAATAAAGGGACACATTTCAAAACCTAGTCAAATTAGGACTCCCCTCTCCATTTCTCAATGATAAAATATTGATGATTGAGAAAAAGATAAAAGATCTATTGTTAAATATGTAGAATGATTAGACTTCCTTCTTGTGCCAATTTACAAATGTCACTAAGGTGGAAATAGTTCTACAACTGCTTGAATAGTTAAAACCATAGATGAATTATATGGTGAAAAGCTTACAAATCTTTTCTTGTAAATAACTTATTGATCTAGACAGTGTCTTTGAGGCTATGCAGGAGTAATCATATGAGGATGAGTGGGCATCTTTACAAATTTCCTCTAGAATCTCATTATATTATATATAATGGCTTCACAATCTTGATTATTTATGATGTTTTGTTTAGAGATATTAGGTTCATCTCTGCAAGCATAGATCTCCTGAGAGTCACCAAGAATTGTAGGGCTTAAGCTATATGTTTTTATTTTGTTGACTTTTTTTGCCAAATAACATTAAAAATGGATTATTTTCCATTTAATATTTTAAGGTATCAATAGAAATAATAAAAAATGTAGGTGTATTTGAAAGGAAACTTGTGGCAATACAAATCACAATTTCCACATAACCCAAATGAGAAATCAAGCAAATAAGTACTTAGAATCCATATGAAAATAATAGAAAACATATCCATCAAAGAGTGACATAAGATATACCTTGGGAAAACTCTCGTGAGGTAAAAAACATAGCCTCCAAAATAACCTATCATCCATTTATTACGCACCATTACAAATGCAACCATGAAAGCTATTGAACCCCCACCCATCAACAAACAATCCATGTGAACAAGCATGTTACCACACTTCCCATTCCATGCTTCCAACTTCCACAAATGCTAATCTAGCTAACCCAACAACCACCCTTGTGGTTTCTTTTGTAGAGTCAAGAGCCCACAAAACCACCAAGTGCTATTACATCTAAACAATGTGCTAAAACCATGGGCTACCTACCAATTGACCCCACATCTAATATTGGGTACCTTATTAATTTACTTTCCCTATAATTAAATGAATATAATATAATATTATTATGTTAAAATATATCTCATCAAGTGGCCACAAGAATATTTCATGGGAGTCTCTACACATTACATGTCCATGTGCAACTCACATAATAAAAAAAATATTACAATTATAAACATTATTATGCAAATTGTACAAAACTTATTTTTCTAACATTCTCCCACTTTTTGTATGCATTGCATAAGGGAAAATAAGTAACCTCAAACATGAGCAAGGGAACAATCCCTCTAGCCACATATACCATCATAGAATCAAAGTATTCCATATGCTCCATCAAGATACATACAACAAGAAAAAATATGACTACCATCTCATACATTAATTCTCTCACCCTCCACCATGTCACTATCACTGCACATATATAAGAGGTCATCCAAAGACAAATCCACACAATAAATTACAATGAAATATAAGTCCTACCTCAACTAATATTGCAAGCACAAAAACTCAATCCAAAGGTACAAAATGAATTGGTAGCTATAAATAACCAATAAACATAGATGAAATAGTACCCACAACAAGTGCTAACACATCCAACTACCCATACCTACATCGTATACAAAACATATCAAGTGAAACTCATATCATCAATGTATACAACCCATAACTTGCAATCATAATCTCCAAGTGTAATGTATGTCACATACACACCTAGAAACTCCCACTGCATAGATAATGTCAAATATGAAATGAATCTGCTAACAATATCTTATAGAAAGTGTAACCATAACAATTTTGTATCAAGAAACATTCACATCAATATGAATAATATATAAACCAATAACCTACAAGTATAACTCTCACCACAAGTCCCCAATACTCTCCCATGTTCTCCACAACCAACAAAATAAAAGAGATAACAAGAACCTCCTTGTCATCTGCTATATGACAACACATGAACACAAGCTAGTGATCACATAGCTCCAAACAACCTCAAATATAATTTAATGTGAAACCAAACATCCAAGAAGATAACCAAGACCAAAGAGAGAAACATTGCAAATCAAAAGTTGTAGCATGTCCTTCTACATACACCTCTAAATACCAACTATGCCAAGTCTCGTAGACATAAAACCCCAAATGAAAATCCATAACAACACCCAAACCCATTTAGTCTCTTAGACTAAACAAACATATATATCATTTAATCAACAAAATAAAATAGATAACAGGAACCTCCATGCCATCTCCCACATGACAACACATGAACACAAGCTAGTAATCACATAGCTCCAAACAACCTAAAATCTAATCTAATGTGAAACCAAACATCTAGGAAGATAACCAAGACCAAAGAGAGATGATGGACATTACAATAGATGATAGACACCAACCTACTAGAGAGACACATCATCTATTGTAATCTCCATTATTTAGTAGGTTGGTGTCTACAAATTTAGTTACTAGATTTGGTGCTTCCAATGGGTTGGTTTTCACAAATAGATAAGAGGGGATCAATATCTCTTATTAATTTGGTGCTTAGTTTTTGAAGTCAGTACTTCTAGTGGGTTGTTACCTATGAATCTTTGTTAAGGGGATTGATGTCTCCTATAGGTTGTGTTGGAATCAATGAACACTGAGAGGGGGGGTGAATTAGTGTTCTGTAATTAACAACTTTCTTAAACCGATTCTTTAACCACCGGATATAAATGAATAAAAGTAAAGTGCAGAAACTGAATGCAAACAAGCACAAAATCATGACACCAAAATTTTTACGTGGAAACCCAGAAAGGGAAAAACCACGGTGGGATTGGAATCCACAATATTATAATACTGTGATTTAGAGTGATAATATTACAAGAGGATAATGCATATGCATTCAGGCACACTGCCTAGAGCTCATTGCTCAAATGGGCTACAACCCGGAGGAAGGTTCACTACCTTGCAAGTGATTATACATGATAACAAGAATGACTGAACTGGAGAATAGCATCTACATATGCCAAATTGCAATTCCGGTTAAGCACAAATAGTCTTCTTCTATTTTGTCTCTCTGCTCTTTTTTACTGCCCTATCATTAACTGAAGCACAAAAAAATTCAATTACACACACAAAAATTTGCACAATCGCTCATACAATCTTTTCTCACTCACATCTCATACCAAAATGCTCAAATGAATTGGTCTTATATATCTGCATCAACAAAATAAATCAATCTCCATATCGGCTTCCAAAAACCACATAACACACAACATGAAGCATGTAAACCATAAGTCAGCTCAATTCGATTACCAATTTATATGTGAACCCAAAAAAAATCATAACAAGATTCACACGTGTCATCTCAATCACCTTGAACTTGAAACCAATCATCGAAATCATCCCAAATATTTTGCATAACACGTTACACCAAAATAATTTTGTTCTTCCTAAATTACTAGATACCACATCTTCTATCTTACACAAGAATCAATACTAGAGGCTAGGATTGTGAAATAAGCTATTTCTAACATCCAATCAACTACCTCTATCACCACAACCAAAAATATGCAACCGAAATGGATATCTGCACAATGTACTCATACTCTGCCGCATATTGTATTCCATCCTCCAGACTTAAGCATAAATGAATATCAAACTTCTCAAACTCTTGGTAGAACAAATCTATATATACCAGATAGAATTTTTGAGTTGAGTTGCAATCAATGACAACCTATAAACAATCTTCGAGCAGTAATCTCCACCAGTACAGTGTCTCTTGCCAACAATCTCCCCCTTTGGCATTGATGTCAACACTTGATAAAAAATGACACTGTAGTTGGAAAACTTCAAAATTTCAAAAGTGCAACACCTCAAAAACTCAATAAGATCCCCCTGATAATTTACATCATTTTTCATACCTCTCTCTCCCCCTTTGACAACAATGCCAAAGATAGGTATCTACCAAATTTTTATCTATCTCTATTATAAACTTAGGCAAAATAAGACATGACTTATAAAACTTGTCGCCTTCATCTCATGCCTCCTGAATAGTCTTCAAACTGGTAGTCATACTGACCCTATCACCTTAAACCATTTTCAAAATTGTCCTTAGCCACATGGAATTTAATTGTTTAAGGACCTTTGCATCAACCACTTTCTCCAAAGATATAAAATGAGAATCAACTTCTTTCAGCATACTCCTCAACTTACCAGAGGGTGAGTTCTCTAAATCTTGCTTAAAAGATGGCAAAATATTCTCTGACACATCAGTAGCCATAGATATTAGTTTTTTATCTTCAGAATGATATTTAAATAATTCCTCACTTGCCTTGGCTTGTGCAAGAGCTGCAAGATTGAGTGCTTTGACTGGAGATAGAGAGTTAAGATCAATAGGTCCTTGGGTGAGATCAATTGTGTCAGTGATTATTGACTTGCCCTTGTCTACAGTCATAGTGTCTCTTGCCATTGGAACCTATTCAATCTTATCTCCATCCTTTTCCTTCTCTTCCTTCTCTACTTCTTCACCTTTCTCTACATCATTTCCCTTTCCATCTCCAACCTTCGCAACTACCTCCTCAGATTCAATATTTATCACTCGAGAATTCTTATCAACACCTAATTCATTAACCTTTTGATTATCGATAGTGTCATCTCCAACTGTATCTTGAACATTTGTGTACACATTGGGAGCAGAGGCATCATCTTGTATATGTACTTTCAGAGGGGTGTCAACTTTTACCAGATTTACTTCATACATGTTATCTTCCAAAAATTGTTTTTTTCTCCTTAGCCACTTCATCTATTTTTCTAAGCATGATCTTGTTAACTCTCTTTTTGCTTCTAAATCTATCCTTCACAATCTTAAGTAATTTGTCAACTTCAATCTTAGAAATTACAGAACACAAGTTAACCAATACATATTCTTTTATTCTCTAATCTTCCAAACTAGTTGTATGTCTTCTAGCATCCAAAATTTCATATAAACCCTTCAGAATCATAGATGATAATTATATCAAGGCTTTTCTATATGTGTTCATATATTGTACAACGGCTTCCTCTATTGCTCTTTGATAATTTTCATCACAATTCTCATAGTACTCAGATATATTCTTCAGATTTACTTCCTTTACTACTTCATCAACAATCTAACTAAGAGAAATGGGAGGCACAACAGTATAGGTACCTTCTATTTTACCAGACTTTAGAGCTTCATCAAACTTAGACTTAGGCTTCCTGCTGGGAAGAGATCTATCAAATTGTTTAGCTGCAAATTTAGGCTTTTTACTTAGCTAACCTTCACCGGATTGTGGCTTCCTGACTACCCTGGCAGAGGTACCAGTCTTCTTCACTTCATACACTACTTCATTAGACTTCTTTTATTCCTCAGTAGTGGCTACCACATAGACTCTCTCAAGCTTCCCTCACTTCCTCTTATCTGCTCCACTAAATGATTTGGTTTGAGGTTTAGGTGGAGGGAAAGGCTTTTGTGCACCAAAGGAAGGTGTTGACCTTGTTTTTTCTCGGCTTCAAAGGAGTAGAGGCAGGTTTAGTCTTCTTGGGTTGGACCATATCCTCCTCCTCTAGGATATTCTTCTCTCTGGCCCTGTGGACAACTTCCTTTGTTATACCCATGTTTTTAGCTAGTTTTTCTACTTTTTTCCTAACTCTCTTTTGCATACCAGGCTTAGTAAATTGAGAATGTAAACTTAGAATTTTCTCATTATAAGTTCCAAATCTCTCTTCCATCTCATACATCAGCTTACTCAAAATATGTTGAGCATACATTTCAAGAGTATTAGCATCAACTTCATACCCCATGGGAATGATCCATACTATTCTAGGCTCAATAGCTTCCATTAGACATTGGTCAATCTCCACCATGAAGCATATGGTGTCCTCATACTTCTAGATAATGTCCTTTTGAATCTTCTCTCTGCTTTACATCATACCCTGTGTATACACATAAAAATTGGCTATGAGCAATTAAATAAATATTTTATATTTATTTAATAATTATTCTTCTATTAAATAGTTAATTTGAAAAGATTAATTATTTAATTCATTTTTTATGTCTTTCTACTAATTAATATTTTATTAATTCATTCATTTATCATATTCTTCTAATTAATTAAATATCTAATATTTAATTATTTCGCTAACCAAGTTAATTAAATATCTAATATTTAATTATCTCCTCCAATCAATCAAATATCTAATATTTAATAGTTATTCTCCTATCCTATAGTCTCAAATATTAAATAATTCTCAAAATTATTTAATCCCTTTTCCAACTCACCCTCCATCTCCACTTCATCTTCCCTTTGCCAACTCATCAAACATGTGGCTAAGGAAATTAATATTTCTTAAATATTAATTCATCATTTATCTTCAACTTCCAAACTTAATGAATATTGTGTACGTACACAGACTTCATAACCATTTCCTATATTCTCTCCAACACCCTCTACATCTTAGGAAGGACTTGAGTCCACTTGTCCTATCATGCCTAAATTTCCTCCAACCATCCCTAGACTCCCTCAGTCAGCAACCCAGTCAAGGTGAGATGAGTGAAACTTGTCTTCTCCTTCCTCCTCTCTCTCAACCTTCACCTGCTCACAGCCATTCAAATCTGCACATCTGATCAGGACCGTTGATTTAAGCCACATCATCTAATCCTCTCAAGGTCTATAAAATAAAGAGCTTTAGTTGAGAGAGAGTTAGTCTTCAAATCAATCATATGCATCTATGAGTTTTTGAAGCAAATAGCAAATAGAAAATAGCAATTATCATATAATATCATTTAGCATAATCATTTTAGCAAAATCATGTAGTATTTTATATCATAGTATCAGTTAACTACAAGTTATCAGTCCATTCTTCATATGCCATCTTGGAAGCCATCAGTGCATTATCGAGAGCACACCATCTGCAACCAGGAACAGTGGAGTTAGGACACAATGAGACATAAGTCATGAAGGTAATATTAATATTTTATTTCATATGTATTTCATGCAATTTCATTGGTTGAGTTTGGATTTCCTGTAGCATTTTCATTAGTATTTTGTGAAACTAACTTATTGCAAGTAACATTCTGAGGATGAAATTCAAGTCGACACACCCTGTAAAGACTTAAAATATCTCCATGGGACATATTTTTGTGCTTGAGCATCACCTAATCCTTGTAAGGCTTCCTTAATCTTTATTACCACTGGTTTATCATATGCCCACTAAATTTTGCCTATATCGGGGATCTCATTAATGAAATAGAAGGCCAAACATACAATCAAAGTGCCAAACTTAAAGACATGCTTCTTATATTTTTTAATCTTCTTCAAGTTGCTCATCAATTCAATCAGCAATACTTCGTACAAGTCATACAACTTGTTCTCCTTCAGAATTTGATATGCTGCATAAATTGTTGTACCGGAGACTGAGTTAGCTCTGCTAGATTAATATATCTTATAGCCAGTCATCATGGACACAAATCTAACATCATACTCAACTATATCACTAATTTTCATAGATTTGTTGTCATGTTGTGAACTAATTACCTCTGTCACAGTTGTGTTCTTCACATTTCTCAGACCGGGGACTTCACTAGTTGCATTCAAATATGTTACCGCCTGGATACCAATATTAGTAATCTTGTCAGGTTTGTCTAGCCATATGAATTCATCATGTACCCTTCTCAGAATATACCTAACCCATTTGGGTTCATCAAAAATCGAAAAGTTCATGAACTGAATGAAACCCTTATCCTCCAAATATTTGAAATCGGGTTTGAGATTGCCCATACCGTCAATCATGTGCTTGGTGTAGAGTGATTAAATTTATGTGTTTCCAAGATTCTCAATATTGCAGTCAATATATGCCCTAATGTCCTCGACATGGAATACCTCATACGGAACAAATGAGAATGCACCATTTGGATCATCTTCCATTGATTTGTATGGATGCTTCTTGAATTAAGGCCTGGTTTGATCAGTTAGCTCGACAATAAGTGGAGCTGCCACACTAGAACCAGAAGATGCCATTATCGCAATCTAGGTTATGAACAATAGCTTCGAACTCAAAAAATACCTTTTTAACTTCAACCAGATGCAAGAAATCTTCACCAAATCTTCACAAGCTCTATTTTTGCTACACAAACTTCTTCGCCAAACTTTTCTTCTCTTTTGCTTCGCTCACAATGTGAAAAATGAATGTTAAAATGCCTTTTTATCCTTCAGATACCTAACTTTAAGGTGCAATAAATTCTCAACCCTAAATTCCTTCTAGATGCCATGAAACTCATGAACATTGTATCAGAGCATCAAATCGGGATCAAATCTTCTGAATATCTCTTAGGATCATCTACACAACCATTTGTAGTCATCTACAACCATCTGTAGCCGCTTACAGGTCTTAGAAAGGGGGTTTTAAGGATCTACATGAAAGTCTTCCCCCTAAGGCCAAATGCCTTAGTTATCGGATGAAGATCCAACACCGAAATCAGGTGTGGGCCCATTTACTGCATTTGAATCTTCCTTCTTTACTCACATCTTCTTGTGCTACTCTTTGATCTCTTCAACCTTCGCTTTTCCCTTATTATCTTTTTTTTTCTTGTTTCTCAGAGCATTCTTGCTCATATTCTTGCTTCTATAGTATTTTGTAATATGACTGGATTTGTTGCAAGCATAACAAACAATGTTGTTTCTCTTATTAGGTCTAGAATTACCTTGATTTCCTTTTGATCTGCATTGGTTAGCAATATGTTTGAATCTTCCACAGTCATAGAATCTTACATTCCTCCTATTTACCATACTTTTGCATTGAACTGACTTATGACCATGTTTATTGCAATTGAAATATTGACTGAAGAATGATGTAGTATTCTGATTAGCTCTATTTCTGCATTGACTTGCCGTATGACCAATTTTATTGCAAATAGAACATTTACCATTGAATTTATAAGCATTAGGTTATCTTATCAAAGATCTCTTGTTCTCCTGATGATTGTTTTGACCAGATCCAGAGCTTTATCCTTTCTCAAATCCAAGTCCTCCCATGTCACCTTTACTCTTATGAATTTATAGCATTTCATCCAGCCTGGCTAAGCTAGCATTGAATTTTTCTTTTTACTCATGAGCAGTGGTAAGTTCATCTCTCAAAATTATAATTTGTCTCTCAATATTCTTGGATTGTATCAGTTCAAGCTTCAATGGGTTATTTTAATGATTCAATCTGTAGTATTCATAAGATCTATCCTTCAAAGACTGAGTCGAGCTTTCTTCATTCTTCTTCCTATCTTCAATATCCTTTGTCAGCTTCATCACAATGGATTGCATTATCTCTAGCAAGTTTATCACATTCATTTTTCTTGTCTTGATTATCAATGCATTGCTCTTCTGTCTCCTTAAGTTTGTCCTTCTGCTCCTTTCTCTTCTCTCTGGATGTGTTCACTTGATCTTTCAATGACTCAATGAAATTTTATGCATCACTCAAATTTCTTCTCAGGTCACTTGTTTATTTCCTTGTTGCATCTAGGTCTTCAAGTACTACAATAAGCTGCAACTGCAAACCGAAGTCCATTGATTCAATATCCTAGATCTTCCTCAAGTTGTTAGGCTTCCTCGGAGGAACTAGGCTCTGATACCAATTGTTGGAATCAATGAACACTGAGAGGGGGTGAGAATTAGTGTTCTGCAATTAACAACTTTCTTAAACTGATTCTTTAACCATCAGATACAAATGAATAAAAGTAAAGTGCACAAACTAAACGCAAACAAGCACAAAACCATAGCACCAATTTTTTTACGTGGAAACCCAAAAATAGAAAAATAACGTTGGGATTGGAACCCATAATATTATAATACTATGATCAAGAGAATGATAATATTACAAGAGGGTAATGCACATGCATTCAGGGACACTGCCTAGTGCTCACTGCTCAATTACAAAAAGGGCTACAATCCAGAGGAAGGCTCACTACCTTATAAGTGATTACAAATGATAACAAGAATGAATGAACTAGAAAATAGCATCTACATATGCCAAATTGTAGTTTCGGTTAAGTGCAAATAGTCGTCTTCCTCTATTTTGTCTCTCTGCTCTATTTTGTTGCTTTGTCATATACTGAAGCACAAAAAATTTAATTACACACACAAAACTTCACACAATCACTCATACAATATTCTCTCACTCACATCTCATGCAAAAATGCTCAAATGAATCGGTCTTATATATCTGCATCAACAAAATAAATCAATTCTCATGTCAGCTTCCAAAAACTGCATAATACGCAACATTAAATGTGTAACCATAAGTCAGCTCAATCCGATTGCCAATCCATATGTGGGCCCAAAAAAATTGATAAAAAGCTTCACACATGTTGGCTCAATCACCTCAAACTTGAAACCAATCACTGAAATCATCCCAAAGATTTTGCATAACACGTTACACCAAAATAGCTCTGTTCTTCGTGAATGACCGAATACCAGATCTTCTATCTTGCACGAGAATCAATATCAGAGGCTAGGATTGCAAAATAAGATACTTCTAACATCCAATCAACTACCTCTATCACCGCAACCAAGATGGAGATCTGCACAATGTACACATATTCTATTGCATATTGTATTCCACCTTCCAGACTTAAGCATAAATGAATATCAAACTTCTCAAAGTTTCGGTAGAACAAATCTATATATATTAGATAGAATTTATAAGCTGAGTGTCCATCAATGACAACCTTAGAATAGTCTTCAAGCACTAATCTCCACTAGTACATTGTCTCTTGCCAACAGGTTGGTGCCTAAATAGTTGTAATAAGAGCTTATATAAAAGCATTATTGTGTCATGGTTTTCTCTTGTGTTATTTTGTTATTCTCACGTGCATGATTGTGAATATTGAGTAAATGATCTATTATTGTGATTGATAAAGTTTTAAATTGGTAAACATTGCATTATACTGATTCATCCCCCCTCTTAGTATAATTGTATGCTCATCAATTGGTATCAAAGTTGGTCCCTCTGAAAAAGTCTAACCACTTAATGATAGATCATGAGAGAACATATGGAAAGAAGAAAAGTAAATAAGGGAAAAGGAAATACCAAGTAGGGCATTGATGACAAATCATCAAATGCAAGTAATGGGATGATAAATAGAACACCCTTCGAAACAAAAGATGATTTTTTTAGAAGAGAGAACCATCTTGTGAGTGGAAGAAAATAAGAGATAAACTTAGAAGAGGAGTCAAAATAATATGATGAGAATGTTGATTTGAATAGTGAAGATGACGACAAAGAAATTTTTAAGGAAGAACTCTATCGGGCTATAGATGAGATTGAGAGGCTTGGGAACAAGAATTTAAAGTATACACTATTGTTTCAAGAAGAGTGTGAATCAAAGGCCAAAATACAAGAAAAATCTAAAATGGTGTTCTTTAATTTGAAAGGTCAAATAAAGGAAGCAAAACAAACAATTATCAATTTGAAAATAGAAATTGAAGAAGACAAAAGAATTCATGAAGATGTAAAAATATGATTGAAAGAAACGGAAGAAAGTTGTGAAATATTAAAGTATGAAATTATTGTTGGCAACAACAATGAAGGAAAACTGAGGGGGGTGAGGGTGAATCAGTTTTCACCAGATTAAGAAATTTAAGCACAACTTCAAATTTGATCAACTACAACAAGAGTAAAGATAATAACAATAATAGCAACACACATAACACCAAGATTTTTGACGTGGAAAACCTGGTTAAGGGAAAAACCATGGTGGGAACCTACCCACAATAAGATGATACTCTGCAGTAGTATGTGTAAATATTATAATGGGAATGCACATGCATTCAAGCACACTTCCTAGAGCTCACTGCTCAAAATATAATAACCCGAAAGGCTACAACCCTCAGGGAAGGTTCACTACCTTACAAGAAAATTTGGACAACAATCTAGTTTACATGAATTGAAAGAATAGCATCTTCAAATGCCTGGTGACAATTTCGGTTAAGCATATTTTTTTGCCCTGCAACACTTTCTTCTCTACACTTCTCAATGAAAGATGAATTCACTTATTCTCACATACACCACTCTCTGATAACAAAAACACAACACCTATCAACCATCGATCTACAAATTACATGAATATAACACCCATTTATACAAATCATCAACCTTGACTACAAGGTCAGCTCAACCCTTAAGACCTAATTACAAAATTACATCATGCAATACATAAATCAACCACTAGACCAATACAATTCCAAGACCACATAGCATGGACCCAAATCATATCCTCAAACACACAACGCCACCAGAAATCTCGCTAAGAGCATCCACAACATGCTACACTGCTGAAAATGTCGCATAACATGAAGAATGTCACTAGACCAATAAGGTCCTTAATAACGCACATAATGATCAATGTGGACTAGTAAAACAAATAGGACATGAATAGGAAACACCAACAAGCACATTTGAATCATCTGCAATAGTTGCACCAACACCACTTAATCAAATCTTCATCGATCAACACGTTGATACTCAAGAACACTCAAACAACAGCAATTGGGAGTAGAAAGATAACTTGTGCAACACCAAATCATAAACCATCTAAATTGAATATACACATGAATATCCCAAACACTCTCCCAAATATGCAACTCAAGATATAATCATTTTGTAGCACATCAGATCAAACACCAGAACACTGCAACATTGAACACTAAAAAAATAATCCTCATACCGGAATCAATATCTCGATCAAATCACCACATAACATCACTGAATCAAGTATCTCTAGTTGATTCAGCATATCAAACAGATAAACCAACCAAATCAACTCTCTACAATCACTAGAACACCAAAACACAGGAATATGTTGACATCAATGACAACAACATATCCTAGTAGCAATATCCCACAATCTCCCCCTTTGGCATTGATGGAAACATATGGATGTCAAAAGCAATCAATGCAAAGAAAGAAATAAACACTAGCAATCTCCCTCTGAGATCATGCACAAAAATCTTCCAAGATAAGGTTTTTTTTCACATGCTTCTCTCCCCCTTTGATAGCAATGCCAAAGACACATACAGATCATTATTCTCTCCCCCTTTACCAGATAATCTCTCTCCCTTAGAACAAACTCACAAATCTAAACATCACACACTGACTACTCCCTTGGAGCAACAACACCTACTCATCAATTTATATAAGAAGATAAGACTATGAAGTCCACTGGATTGATGCATCTCAATGCATCTAGTTCTCATTGGGAGGGGCAGAAATCCCTAACTTATCTCTCAGATATACAAATGTATATGTAGGCAAAGGCTTATTAAAGATATCTACAATTTGATCCTTTGTAGATACATATTCCAATTTGACTTCTTCCTCACTGACTTTGTCCCTCAAGAAATGATACTTAATTGACATATGCTTTGTTTTAGAATGCACTACTGGATTATTGAAAATATTAATAGCAATTGAATTATCATAATATATAATAGTAGGCTCATCATAAATAACTCTAATGTCCTTCAGCATCAGCTTCATCCAAACTACCTGAGTATAGTTGCTAGCAGCAACAATGTATTCAACTTCTACAATAGATAGATAAATAACATCTTGCTTCTTACTTGCCCAAGAAACCAACTTCTTCCCCAAAAAGAATGCTCCACTAGTAGTTCTCTTCTATTCATCAATATAACCTACCCAATCAGCATCAGTATAAGAACATAACATAAGATCATAATTCTTTGGATACCATAAACCATAGTCAACTGCCCTCTTCAAGCATCTGAAAATCCTCTTCACAACAGTAAAATGACTTTCTTTAGGATCAGCTTGAAATCTTGCACAAAGACAAACAACATGCATAATGTCTGGTCTAGTTTGAGTCAGCTATAGCAGTCCACTGACCATAGATTTATACAGGGTCTGATTAACTTTCTGAGATTCATCATGCTTAGACAACTTGCATCCAATCACTATAGGAGTTCCAATAGGTTTGGAATCAACTAACCCAAACTTATTCAACAATTCCTTCACATACTTAGATTGAGAAATGAAAATGTCTATATCAGTTTGTGTAATCTGTAGTCCCAAGAAGAACTTCATCTCACCTATCATAGACATCTCAAATTCCTTTTTCATATCATTAGTGAACTTCATACTCAAATCATCATCTCCTCCAAAAATAATGTCATCAACAAAAACTTCAACAAACAAAATGTTATCATTGTCAACCTTAAAGTATAAATTACTGTCAGTAGTACCTTTATAGAATCCCAACTTCATCAAATACATGTCCAATCTAGCATACCAAGCTATAGGGCCTTGTTTAAGTCCATACAATGCTTTCTTCAATTTGCATACCATGTCTCCTTCATCTGATAATGAAAGCCCATCTGGTTGCTAAATGTAGACTTCTTCCAAATCACCATTCAAAAAGGCTGACTTCACATCCATCTGATATACCTTGAAATTCTTATAAGAAGTATATGTAAGAAGTAATCTAACAGCTTCAATTCTAGCTACTAGAGCAAAAGTCTCCTCATAATCAATACCTTCCATTTGTGAATATCCCTTACAAACCAATCTTGCTTTGTTTCTAGCTACTTCACCGACTTCATTCAATTTATTTCTGGACACCCATTTTGTACCAATCACATTCTTGTCTTTACACTAATACATTTGGTCTAGATTTCCAACAAAGGTTTCCGATAGAGAAGGTATATTGTGACCAAATTTGATTTTTTTTTTGGAAAATGCCCGAATTAATTGTTGAGTGCAGTTGCAATTTCTAGGTGGGCAATAGCTAGGTGGATGGATTCATATTTGCTCTAGGTCAATGGGTTTGTTTGGCCTTTAAGAATTTCCAATCTCTTATAAATCTTGGTGTCGGGGTCACAATTTTTAATTAACATACACCATAAAGCAAGTCTATATGACCCCCAAACCATTTTCTTACTGTCTCGGGTTACCCTAGTTTGGGGTATTGGCAGTTTTTACTTAATCTTCTCTAACTTTGTAAAAAATGAATTAAAATGGATGAAACCGAAGGGAAGTGACAAAGAATCCACTCCTCTAACACATCCAATGGATATCCCAAGTCATTGAAGTAGTTAATACAAAGAAAAGTTTATTTTAGTAGACTTTTACATCTGAGAACACAAGAAATCACTAATAGTATTTGGATGGGCCCTTACTTAAATAAAGATAAGCTTGCTAGGTCATCACTTTGAATTAACTAAGAATCCATTATTTGCCATCTACTTGATCAAAATTTGAAACAAATCAATTCAGACTTGGATTTCTTGTGGAGGAAGCCTTCTTTTACCTTTCCTTATACTCCTTATAATTATACAAATATTAGCCTAAAGATCTTTCATTTGGCCCATCTATCCATTTGATTTGAAAGTTAACAACTCTAACAACTTTATTTAGTTTGGTAATGGAATTATCTAGGGCTTTCACTACATTGGTAGCATGAGATGTAGCCACAATTAACCCCATACATTCATTCAAGACTTGTTCATCAAATTTACTATTTGACCCAAACTTCCCTTCCACCGTCTTATCCCATTTAGACAAAATAACTTATATAGTGTCCAACCAATCCTTATCTGATCTAAAGAGATGAGCCCCGAAATTGATTGTTATGTATTCATCATAAGCTCGATGCTCAGTTAACATGGGATAATGGCACTTTACCATCTTAGTTATTTTTCCTTCTATAATTTCTAGCTTGAATATTAGCTCGTCTAGACTACTTTGAAAGAAGCCATTATCTTCATCTCTCAATACATCACCTTCTTTTATTTTATTTTCACTCAATGTTTTAATTTCACTTCCTCACATCTTTCTCCCATTGATTAGCATAGGTTGACATTATTAATTCCAACTTACTGGCTTCATCATAAACATTGTAGAACTTAGCAGATAAGGTTCTAATGTGATTCATTTGCTCCATAACCCATGTATCCATCATTGTAGCTTTACCCTTCATAGCATACAAATATTCCATTTCTATTTTAGGAAGAAAAGTAGGCATCGGTATCCTTGAAACTTGAGATTCTCAAGGGGCATCAAGATCGTTAAAGAGTTGTTCATGTACTAAGATACTAAATAGCCTTCCTTTCTTGTTTATATTGGTATCATTTTTGCATCCTTACCTTTATAGTCTCAATAGTTGCATCTAAAGTTGCTACTTCTCCCCATTTAGTTTATTTTCTAAATTTCACTCAAGTTCCCTAATGATCAAAAGGATCCATTTCTTAGTCATCCTTATTTGGCATTGGGATAGTGATGTTTGCAACTATCTCTCCTTTTGCATAGTTTTAGGTGGCATACAAGGTCATTTCCTTCTTTGGCTTCCTTGCGGCCTCAACCTAAATGATCATCTTTTGCAAACTTACTTTCTTAAATACTCTCTTCTTTATCCTTTCAAAGTTGAATTGTAGCCACTTAGGAACATCTAGATTCTCATCACTTTGGATGGATGGGTTCATGGTAGTTACAACCTACTTTGGCCTTTGTTCTTCATCTTGTTGCTTGTGCACCTAAGTTTAAAATTTTGGGGGAGTCATCTTGGGGGTGGGGGCCTAGATAGATCCTCTTTTTCTTGTTCTACATGCTTCTTTGACTCCATTTTTCTTCTCTCTTAATTTTGTTTGACCTTAGGCTCTGAAAAATAAATTTTATTGGTCTTCTATTGTCATGATAATTCTTGGGTTGTCTTGGTCCACACCCATTTTCATTGCTTCTTGTGTTTGCACTTGGGTAGGAGTAACCATAGGTGTATCATACTAACTTGGGTATCATGCTATGTATCATATTATGTTGTGTGTAGGGCTCCAAATTAGATTTGGTACGTGTTTGGGCATGAGGACAGTCTGATATCTCGATGTATCAGACAGTAAAATGCAGTAAGAGTGAAAAATTTGGTGGGAAGACCAAGCGATTGGTATTTTGAAGTGGTTGATGATAGAGAGAGGGGTGAGGGGAACCTATGAAACCTTCAAAAGGGTTTGTGGATCAAAACCAAATGAAATAGATTAAATTTCTATGACTCTCCTAAGGGTATTAATTGTCACAGTCATAGTTTTACTAGTGATATTGTTTTTGTTTTGACAGAGTTGTGTTTGTAAACTCAAGTGTGGACATGTAATGGGGTCATGCGATGTCTTAAGACTACATCAATACTTAACAACAACATAGTGTGTAGGCACCTAAAATATGAAAGGACTACATATTGGAAGGAGACAATCATCCATACTTATCACAAGCTTATGCAGCTCATGTAGACTCAAGGTGAGTTGGAAAATGACCATCAATGAGTGTGAACCATGTCTTCACAAATTATGATCAGTTGCCATGAATACTTGACCCTATCCTCATGTTGTTAGCTCAATTCATATTAGTTTTCCCAAGCCTAGAAGCTAATTAATGTATCCAAGGGTGTCTAGAAGAATGGATTGTATGATCATTCTCAATTCAACTAAAGGTCCAAAGTGCTCATTCTCAACAATTTGAGTTGCAACTATCGATTCCCAACACTTGACAACTCCATATTCTAATTTCCTTCTGACTTATATTTCATTTTCATGAGTCAACTTATAGTTCTTAATTCAGTTATAGGCTAGTATCTGGTGTGTTGATTGTACCTTTTAGTTTGATAAGGTTTTGGGTGGATTTTAATCTCTAATTTTGAGGAAAAAGTTTCCCTATAAATGTAATTTCAAAATTCATTTTGAGGGTCTAAGAATTGATTATTTAAGGTCCAAGTTTAGTAACACTACTTAGTTTTTTTCTCTTTCAAAAGACATTTAGCAAGAGGTTGTAGATTGAATACTTGTGCTTTGCTGGTATATTTTGAAGAATTAATGGAAATGAAGTTCATAGTTTGCAACGGTATTGGTAGACTTTTTTTATTTCTTTGTATTCTACTATTTATTTCATTTTCCTTAGTCCCGAATTAATATTTACATTTATGAAACATCTTCTTTGTTATAATCAATTTGTGCATCTTTTGTGGTGATTGAGGTTAATAATGAACATGTGAATGAATAGTAGTAGTTTTTCTAGAGCTTTCCTTGGTCTCATTTTCATGTTAGAATTGGAAATTTTGGCATGATAAATTATTTACATACAAGGTTATTTCTAGATTTTGTTGATAATGTGGGTTTAGGTAATATTGATGATTCATTTTCTCATAGCCTTGTTCTATCTTTTGCAATTTATTTTAACCTTTTATCTTAGGCAGATTGAAAAATTGACATTTCAACTTGATTAGTGACATTTTCCCCTTGAACAAACTGGCCACATGAACACTTTGTTATCTTGTATCATTGTTACCTTGGGAGGTCTAGAATACCTTTAGTTTCTACTATTTTATAAGAGAGATTAAGTGGTGATACTTAGTCTATGTTGAGTGTGTCAAAAGACCCATCAACAAAATTGGCTCTAGAGGGAGGGAAAGAACAAGCTGGAGCATATGCCATTGTTCTCTCTTGAGAAGTTCAAGAGGGTTCTAAGATTAACTCCCAACAAATGAAAATTATTAGAGCTTGGACTCATCACTAGATCCAAAGGAAATAAAGGAAAATGACAGCCCCATATTCATCTTCACAATCAACACCCATTGTCCAAACAACATCCCAATTTATCATGGTCCCTTTGTTGAATAAAAACCGTAGTTATCTTAGTTTTCCAAACAACATGAACACTTAGTTATCTTGAATCATTGTGACACAATAAAGAGACCTTGGGAGGTCTCGAATACCTTTAGTTTCTACCTCTTTCATATTAGTTTTCCCAAGCCTAGAAGCCAATTAATGTATCCAAGGGTGTCTAGAAGAATGGATTGTATGATCATTGACTTTGTATGTTGAAACCATTATAAATGCCCCTACCTCTACATCACACACATGAGTCAAGGATGATAGTGTGGTGTGTAAACATCCTATATGGATAGGACACAAGAATTTGATTAATAAACATTCCAATAATATAAAATTCAAATATTATTTGAAGAATTTTATGGTTTCAACTCAAATAGAAAGCATTGCTAAAAAAAATGTACACATTTCTCTAACAAAATAGTAATGAGCTCAACATATTATTAAATTCCATTATCAAGGATATGGCACATATAGAAAAATAGATTTTGGATAACACAACAATAAAAACTACAAGGAAAGGTTTACACAAAGCACCTATAGACTTTGCTACATGATGTTTTTGATTAAGGAAAAATAGGTTTTAAGGGCCGTGAAACCCACTTACATATCATAAAGAAAAGCATTAGAGAAGCAAGAAAGGACGGAACAAAGAAAGAAAGGCAACAGGAGATCAGCACAAAAGACATGAGCGAAAGAAAAGTATAGCAAAAGACCAGCGAGATGTTGGCACACCTAAAACAAAACTAGAACATCTCTACATGATGTTATTAAAAAGGAGCTTACTAATTAGAGTGTGCATCTCAAAGTTTGTTTCTAAATTGACACACTCATTGTCATTGATCTATGGAATAGTTAAGAGAACTTCCTTGACTCAAAATTATATTCAATACCATAACAATTCCTTGACCCTATTCTCAATTTTGGACCACTAGTGTCTTAGTCACTTTACCCTATTCTTGATTTTGGACCACTAGTGTCTTAGTCACCAAGCTCAAGAGATTCAATCGATTGTTGAGAATATCATCTTAATGGCAGTTATAGACAAGAGTTATGACCTTGACAAATGAGGGTGCCAAATAAATAATTTTCCAACAAACATTTTCAGTTTTCCATTAGGTTTGTCCTTATTTGAATGATCATTTCAACTTCCAAGGACACTACTTAGTACTAGGTGTGATGATTCTTTGGTTCCACCAAGATCCCTAATATACTACTTTTAGTAAGTTTTCCTTTTTTTGAAAGCTATATAGTGGTTGAATTTGAATCATGTAACAAGAATAGAAGGCATTCATCTCTACTACAAAGTTTACCCATTTTATAAACACACTCGATTAAAATAAAGATCATTTTGTTCAACTATATTGTAATTATCAATTTTGTGTTTTATTTTTTTCAGCTATATTGATATTGAAGAACTAGCTACTAACTCCTCGAATTCCTTCAAGTTGTTGATCTAGGTGTCTTGAGGAAAATAAAGATCAAGGATGATGAATTGATTTGTGTTGATGCTCCGAAGTAACCAAAATAAGCAATGAGCCCCATTGGAAAGGTCATTTGGCAATTGGACTCCCTTCAAAGCCTAGGTAAGTTGTGACACAAGAACAGGAGGAAAACACCTGGATTTGATTATGAACAGGTTGTTTGTCTTCAAGAATTACTTCCCTTCTTCTCTGATTTATCTTAAGTTTGATCTTCTTCACTAGATTGCATTAATCTCTGCTTGAATTCATATCAGGACTGCATATACTTGTTTCCAGAATCCGATGTAGATTGAAATCCATGTCTGTCAAATTATTCACTTAAATCTACACCTCTTGAATTCTCCTTAAAATTTGATTACCTCAATTCAAATATGAATTTGTATCTTTTCCTTGTCATTTACTTATGCTCTCCTTATGATCTGATTTTGAATTTAAATCCCCCAAATGGTTTTGTTCATGTGACACATCTTTCCCTTCAAAGGCCAACTTGTTTATTTCCTAAGTACCACACCTTACATTATGTCCTTAAAAAATATTGTTTGATTCTTCATTTTTGAGTGTGTGGGACCCAAAATGATGATATGATACAGTGGAGAGAAATATGAGGGGGGAGTGGTAGGAAATGTTAAGGGCAGCTGCTACGTGGAGAAAGAGGAGGGAATGGGAAGTGTGGGGAAAGGGGGACATAAGGGATAAATGATGGAAGAAGGAGATACGTGGGGGGGAAAGAGGTTTAGGATGTGGGAGGTAGAAGGGGTTGGAGTTAGGATATGTTGGGGAATAAATTGGAGTGGGAGGTATAAGGGGGTAATGAAAGGGTAAAGGGGATGTAGGTTATAATGAGAGTTATAAGGGGCAAGGAAAAAGAGTAAGGGGGTAGGGTGGTAGGTTAGGATAGGGATAGGATATGGGTAGGCTAGGATGGGGGTAGGTGATAAGATGGAAAGGGTAGGTTAATAGGTGTGTGGTAGAGGTAATCTTAGGGAAATAAAGGAAGTAAGACTTATGGGATGTGGGTTAGAATAGGTGATTTTAGGGGAATAAAGGGGTAAAGGGGTAGGTATTCTGAAGGGGAGTTTGAGATAGAAGGTATGAGGGGAAGGGAGATGCTAGGATAGAATAGGGGTAGGGGTAAGGTGGAAAGGAAGTTAGTGGAGGGAGGTGAGGGTGTAAGATGGAAGGGTACGTTTAAGTTAAGATGTGAAGGAGGTTAAGGCATGGGGTATGAAAGGTGGATGGAGGATAGAGGATAGGAAGGTAGGTGAGTTAGAAGGTATGGTAAATGGAAGTGAAGAGTGTTAGGGGAGGTGGAAATGGGAGGAAATGGAAATGGGAGTGATTGGGGTTGGACACCCACTGATAGGATCGAGAGAAGTGGAAGGGATTATGCCTTGGCTAGGCAAAGGGAATGTTAAACCTCACTTCATTTCAAAGAGAAAGACTTGGCCAGCTCCCAAGCAACTACGAACAAAAGGTTAACAACAAAGACTCGAAAACAACCAACTAAGCTAAGACGACTAACCTAGAAAGCGAAAAAGTGGGGGTCCCCATTCACAATGGGGCGATGTGTGAATACATCACAATAGGATGTCACTCTTTCCACTTCCCTTTATTTTTGTGAATATGCATAACACTATTTTGGAAATGATAATATAGATCCTCATCCATTAAAAAATAATTATAATGGTAAAATTAATAGACCTATTGTAGGGTCCTCCAAGCCTAGAGTAAGGAGTTTGAAGTGTAGATACATTGATTTGGCCTTGTGGCCATCAATGAGTGTTGACCCAATAGGAGATATCTTGAGACTGACAATTTTGGAAGTGTGGCATTGTTGAGAGCCAACACTTAGGTGTTAACCCTATCTTCACAAATTATGATCAGTTGCCATGAAACTTGACCCTATCCTCATGGTGTTAGCTCAATTCATATTAGTTTTTCCAAGCCTATAAGCCAAGTAATGTATCCAAGGGTGTCTAGAAGAATGGAGTGTATGATCATTGACTTTATATGTTGAAACCATTATATATGCCCCTCCATTGATGGTATTGAGGAAGATTGGGAATAGTGTGTTTTGGTGAAGAAACATGATGTGAGAAGTTTGATGCAGAGGCAAGGGTAGAACTCAGTATTTTATATTAGGACAACAACCACATTGATTAGGCAAGTTAAATAAGGTCTCTCCAATGTTTAGGATACACAAGGGAAGCATTAGTCATGTAAGTATGCATGATCATGGGAATGGATAGTTACTTTCCTTTTAGACTAACTTGGGTCTATGACTCTCAATGGTGTTCATCCCAAAAGTATATGTAATACCATTCACTTGCACCCAAGGTGTGATTGAGAATTTTGTCTTACTTGTCACCATACTCTCGATGACTTCACAACATTGATAATGAATTCATATTAGACACTCATGGATTACCCCAATTAGACATTAGTCAACTTAAGATATGATACAAGGATTGCATACGACAAAGCCATTAGCATATCACCTGCTCTAAATCACCACAAAGCCATTAGATATGTTTTGAGATGAAAAAGAAGAGTTAAATGGTTTTCGTTCAATTTTAATAATTTATATATTCAAGTAATTTAATTTGGTATATTATGCCGAAATGTGATTTCATAACTAACATTTCAACTTCTATATAACTAGTTCTATAACCTGATTTTTTTGCCTGTGAAGAAAGACCATGTCAGACAATATCAGTGAATAACAAAATAAGGAGACAATTGCTAGATTGTGGTCTAACTTGAAAAGAAAAGGTGATGGAAAATGTTATTGTCCCTACAAAATTTGAAAAGGGGTTAAAGACTAGAAGACTTCTAATCAAAACAACTAAGAAACATTGTAGGTTGCATGGTCACATCGAAGGGGGACATGATTATCATCCATTGGTAAGTTTTTCATTATATCATTTTAACAATTTATATACATAAGAAATCACTTGATGATGAGATCATGATCATGGTTTATTTATGTTTATCAATTTTATATAGGTCAAGCACCCCAGAGCATATGATATGGATCAACACAACATGTAGAATATGGTTTTCGAAGTGGAGGAATATGGAGGTGTGAATATCAAAGCTGAAGATAATGATCCCATCGAAGATGATGATCATGAGCCACAAAACATAATTGAAGATAATGGTACAAATACATTGATCCATGACACATTTAGTATTGGTGTAGCTGATCATGATGATGAAGATGACCTTGATGTTGTTCATGATGTCCCTCTACTTGAGAAGGCATCTGAGGCCCTATACGAAGGCTCCCAGACAACTCTTCTCTTCGTTGTATTGTTGTTGGTGAACTTGAAGGTTATGAATGGTTTATCCAACATAACAATCTCACATATGTTAAGGTATGGCATATATGTCATTATAGTTAATAAATGGTGAATCATGTACCATTAATATTCTTTATATTAACAAATTTTATTTTTTTACTTTAGATTGATAGGTGAGTTTTTGTTACCACCATCAAATATTCTACCTTGCTCATACCATGAATTATCTACCATTATGAAAGATATTGGAATAGAGTATCAAGCAATAGATGATTGTCCCAATGATCATATTATATATCACAAACAACATTAATTTCAAACTGAATGCCCTGAATGTCATATCAATAGATATCAAACAGATCAAATAACAAAAAGGGTTCCTCGCAAGGTTCTTCGTTATATTCCCATTATTCCATGTATGCAACAATTATTCAAGTGCACTAGCTTGGCACAATTTATGGATTACCATGCACACAATAGAAGTCAATATGACATTATTCGAATGCCTATGGATGGTTCAACATTTATGGATATAGAGGAAAAGTGGTCACACTTTAAAGAAGAACCTCGTAATCTCAGGCTTTCATTGGCCTATTTTTGTTATCAATAATAACATTCCTCCATGGATGTCAATAAAGAGGGAGAACATAATGTTGGCAATGATTGTTCCAGGTATTTTATCATTTAATAGGCGTCTACATTTAATTATAAATATTGCAATAAAATTGTCATAATAATTATGTAATGTTTTTGTTCATTCGATTAGGTAAGTACCAATTTAAAGATATGAATGTATATACTGAGCCTCTTATCGACGAGTTGTTGGAGTTATGAAATTGTGTCACTATGTATGATGTCTCTAGACCAATAGGACAAAGACAATTTCAATTCCATGTGATGCTTGTATGGACAATACACGATGCCTCGGGGCTAACACATTTTTGTGGTATGTTATAGTGTTCAAGTTGCACATGATAATTATAATTAAAAAAATTAACATATTTAATCCAATTATACATTATCTTGTAGGTCTTCAAACAAAGGCAAAATTTGCATGTCCAGTTTGTGGTCCAAAGATGAAATCTCGTCATTCAAAAAGTTTAGGAAAGCAGGTGTTTGATGAGTATAGGCACTTTCTCCACAAAAATCATAAGTATTGAAATACTGAAAAACTTCTTTTCAATGGGAAAGAAGAGAATACATCAAAGCCATGAAGAATGACACCTCACTTGTGGAAGTTGGAATATAATAGAATTAATCATCAAGGTAATGCCATTCAATCTAATGGTTTATGTCATAAAACATCTTTCTATTGTGTTTTGTTTATTGATGATGTGATTGATGATCGTGAAGGTCATCAAGGCATAAATGACCACCTTCCTAAGGGACTAAAAAGTTATCCCCGATAATTTAGTAGGTTGCCCTACTACGAGCAGTTACAAATTATGCATTTGTTTGATACTATGTATATTGGAAAGAATATAACAAAGACATTATGGAAAATATTGGATGGAAGGCATGACAAAGAAAAAATTATCAAAATTTGTAGTGACATTCAGGAATCCAATCATGCAATGAAAAATATCATTCAATCAAATAGCCATGGAGACCAGTTTAATAGAAGTGACCTTCCTTGGTTATTAACAGACCAACAAAGCAATGCTATAAAAGAAGTCATACGAAAAATTTGATTTCCCACAGGATTTGTTGTGAACATAAACAATCTCATATCAAAGAAAAGTGAATTTGGGCCAGGGATGAAAACGCATGATTGGCATACATTCATTAAGGTCATTCATGTTCTTGTGTTTTTACTATATATTTGTATACTACGCATGTACTTTTCATTGTATTATGTTAGAAAAAAATGAAAAGATAATGTTATAATTGTTGCAGTATGTTCTACCTCTATCTCTCCCAGACGACTTCGACAATAATATCAAGCAAGTCATATATGATCTTGGAAAATACATGAGTAAGTAGTGATATTTGTTCAGTTCGTTGTATAGATATTATATTTGTGATTTGTTTTACTTGTTATGTAATATATTTTTTTGCATCTTGAATATCTTGTAGGTGGTTGTCATGTAAAGAAATCCATAAAGAAGATATTAAATATTGGAAGAGAAAAATTCCTCATCTAATGTGTGAAATGAAAAAGTGTCTACCTTCATCTTTTTTCAATGCACAAGAACACTACTCATACACCAAGTTGAGGAGATTGAATTGTGTGGACCTATACACACTAGGTCAATGTGGATGGTTGAGAGGCACTTGAAATTTTTGAAGACTTTAGTTCGACAAAGAGCACATCCTGAGGGTTCTATGGTGGAGGGATATATGGTATACCAAACTATGGTGTACATTTTTGAATATCTTCCTAAATTTGCAGCAAAGATCCACGTGGATCGCATTTGGAATCCCAACCCCATTAACAAATTTGAAGGGGAGTACTTGACGGGGAAAGGTAGATTGAGGAAAGTGAGAGGTAATTATAAGATGCTATTGTAGTTAATTAATTCTTAATCTTCAAAATAAATCGGTTGTAAGACGTCTATTTATTTTTTGTACAATTGATCGAGAGTGGGATGCACTACATTTATATATTGAAAATGATCTTGATTGGATGATGATATGGATTGAACGTTGTCAACATTATGCTCGCACATTAACATGGGAAGGTGTGGCTTCATTGGTTAAAGAAGTTCATCGCAATGGAGATTCCAATGTTACGCAAAGGGAAATTGATTTAGCATATGGTTTAAGAGCTAAACAGGTACGTATAAATTTATTAATCACCCATATGTTTATCAACTCACGATGCAATAATTTTACATGTTTGACATATCTTAGGTCAAACACCACAACGCTATGTATTGCAATGGTCATAAATTTTGCATCAAAAAGTTGGATGACACGAAGAAAACTTGTGATTCTGGGCTAACTACAGTCTTTGAGGTGACAAATATTTCATCGAGAAATGGCATACATCCTCAAGAGTCTCAAAATCAATACTATGGCATTTTGGATGATATACTTGAGTGCGACTTTAATTCCTTCAAATTATTTTTGTTCATCGTCAAATGGTACAGGCTACGATTGAATAAAAATGATTCAGATAGAACTGTTCTTGAACATGATAATGGTTTTATAATGGTTAATACAAGGTCGTTTGAACCAATTGGGGATGAGCCCTATGTTCTTCCAAGCCAATGTGAGCAGGTATTTTACTCAAAGGTTCCACAAAAACCGGGTTGGTCATTTGTTGTTAGGCATGATCCAAGAGGAAGGTCGATAAAGTATAATGTGATGGAAGAAGAAGATACCGAAGAAGTAGAAGATGATGTAGATGATGATCATGATCGACAGTTACTCGATGATGATGATGATGAAGAAGAAGAAGAAGAAGAAGATGATGATGATGATGATGATGATGATGATGATGGTGGTGATGATGGTGGTGATGACGATGACGAAGACGATGATGGTGGTGGTAGTGATGATGATGATGATGATGATGATGATGATGATGATGATGATGATGATGATGATGATGATGATGATGATGATGATGATGATGATGATGGTGATGATGATGATGATGATGATGATGATGATGATGATGATGATGATGATGATGATGATGATGATGATGATGATGATGATGATGGTCATGATGATGAATGAAATGTATGAGGTATGCGATTAGTATATTATCTATTTAATATTGATTTCTTGATAGAAATTTATTTGACTTATATGGTTACATAATTAATTCATTATATTTTGAATTCAAATGTCATTACATAATTAATTCATGATGCACCTTTTAATGTTTTTAATTCATGTTCCATGACCTCTAGCAGGTCCTTATAGTAGAACTATGCCACCTCGAGGAGATGGAGATAGGGAGAGTCACTATTTATGTGACATTTTTTAAACTTTGCGCTTATTTATGGAATTTGGATTGTTTATTAGCTATATGATGGATATTGATTTAAAATACATATGTGATGGATTGCATGTTTATGATGGTACATGTGACATTTTTTGAAATTTGTGTTTATTTATAAAATGTTGATTGTTTATTACCTATGTGATGGATGGCAATTTATGATACATATGTGATGGATTACATGTTTATGATGACACATATGTGATGCTAATTATGATTCTCAATTACATATATGATTATATATCATGTGATTCTTATGATGCTTATGATACATATGTATTTATTGTTTATCAACTTACAAATGTAATGATTACGATGCTCAATTGATGGTGTTGATTTCATGTATATATTTTGTGTGATGTTGTCACCCTTGGTGGGAACAAGTCATTGACTACAGACATCATCAACCCTTTAGTTGAGGATCATGCATAGTCTACATAAAGTAAAGGTAAGGAATTAAAAATTTTACAATGATTATGATGACAGCATCTTTTTTTATTTAATACCCTTTTTGTCTACAAAGTTCATGTTGTTCATGTTGTGTACTATGTAATTTTTAGCTAACATAAAATTGAATTACATGTGCAGGAACCTGAACCCCTTTGATGGAGATCTTGCACAGTCTCATGGATCGACAGGTATAAGTCAATACACCCTATAGAAATAGTTTATTTTTAAAAAATTACTTGGAAAACAAACTTCCTTGATTTTTCAAACCTCGACATTAGCAACAAATCTAATATAGTTATCAACACTTGAGCCCCCAGTTGGACTTATTCAAATTTTAATCTCAACATCAACTTTAGGGCCGACTTCTTCATCAACATTACCCTCATTTAAAAAACATCTCTCATTACCAACTAACTCTCTCATTTGATGGAGTGCAGATACCACCAAATAGGTATTTGTCAGATGTGTCTTCCTCGAGTGAGGGAAATGCAGGAATAGAAAATGAAAGTCAAACATGTAGTAGGTCTACAATAGGGAGATCAGCTAGAGGTCAAAAGATTAGAAGAAAATTCAATAAATGCATGAATTTTTCCCTTGCTCAAGGGGGGTCATGTTCTTATGATGATGAGACCAAAGCTGACATTGAGGTGCCCTTGAGGTAGAAACATCTACAGAAACAATGGGTACCCAAGGAACTTCCTCCAATAAACACCAATTTTTGTGTTAACAATAGGATATATCGCATAGCACCTTCATTGTTACATGGTTTGGGCCTATTTTCCATGGACGGCATAAAGGTCTATTACAACAAAGTTGTTGAATTGATGGAGTTTGTCAAACCTTGTTAGAATTACAATAATTGGATGCAGATTGTTTGATATAAAAAAAGTATGCGTAGGTATGCACTGTCAGCAAATTGTATACAACAGAAAGATAATGATCAAAGTAAATGAGTGGTTGTATACATTGATGGAAGGCCAAAAGCAACAGGGAATATTGCAGGTTTTATAAATAGTATGTGACCTGGGTCAACTAATAAACAACCCAATTGCATATTTAAGGCGCGCAAGGGAAATCATGTATTCGTATGTGCGATAAAATCAATAAGTGCATGGGAAGAGCTGCTAATTGATTACAATTTGAATCATATAGATACAAACAAAGTTACTATCATGGGGGTGGTATTTACTATATACCATTTAAATTAACCAACCTCCAATTAATGACTCCAATATACCATTTTATTATGAATTTTTTTTGCTAAGTCTATTGGTTTAATTTCGGTAACGTTTTTATATTTTTTCTTTGTCACATGGCGACATGGATCCATCACATAGCGTAGACAGGATGTAGGTTACGAAACTTCTACCAAGCAGGTAAACCTCATTTTAATTGTACAAATTAGATAGAAGCAAACTGTTACATTATTATGTTCTTTTTTTGAGTGTTTTAGACTAATTTTGTAATTGTTAATGATATTCTTGTCACAGACGGATGTTCAGGGAATGGGAAGGGAGTTGCAATACCTGAGCACCTCTCTGGGGATGTGGACTCAATAGGATTAAGCGATGATGACCCTGGGAATTCCACAAACCCTATGGAATTGATAAAAAAATTATTATAAAAATTAGTAGAGAGATTGTTGCTTTGGCATCTGTGGAGCCTCGGACGATGAGATATGAGAGAGGGTGCAAAAATTGATTCAGACAGTAGAAAACTTGCAAGTAAGTAGTAATGAAAGCTTTAATTATAACAAAAGTTCAATAATGGTTTATATTTTATACTCTTTTATGTCATTAACTAAAATATGTGCGTGTTGTTTTTACGGCAATTTATGCGTCCTCATGAAACTAGTGGCCATGATCAGGGTGTTGCAGGTAGTTCAGGTGATGACGATTTTCTTGGCTTATCACTTTGAGTACCCAAAATACATCATACTTGATACTATCAATGTTCATAGTAAAGGTTCATCCTTGTTTACAATTATTGCATTTTTCATTTATTTAATGTATTATTCTTCAGGTGTTGTCAATGTTCCTGTGCAAATGTCATTGGTGCCTCGTCAGAGGTTAGCCCCACCTGTATTGCCGACTGCAATGTTGGCAACATGCAACATGCAAACATCCTCTACTACATGTCATATTGGCCTGCCCACTGTTGGTAGATCCCTCTTTTTCTCTATCTTCTGTTATGTGTTTATTTCCCTTCAAGCGTTCTTTCTTGGGGGCATTTCATAATGGATTCATTTTCTACAGCAGGAGATGCACATGAGGATGCGCCAGAGGTGACTACTACTAATAACATACCATCATTTCTTGGATCTTCTCGTATTGCTAGTATAGGAACGTTGCAGGCCACATTGGTGGTAAGCGACAAAGAAATGATTCCCTTAAAGATACAGAAGGTTCCAAGTACTTTAAAATTATTATTTTATATAGTCTAATTGTAATTTACTTTCTAATCACTCGTTTTGGACTAATGATCCCATGAATTTTTTGCAGTAAATGATATTTTTTATGAAAATCTTAATCACATTGCATTGTATATATTTGGGCCCACCATATGTAAAACGTGGAGCATCATATGTGAACTAACCCTAATCCACTATTTTGATTTCATATCATTGCTAGAATAGTTTTCCTTTGATCCATTTCTTGAACTATTATAAATGTAGCTTCAGTTCATTTGTGAATCTAACAGGTTTGTTTTTGCTTTAAAAGGTGGAATGACCAAGAAAAAAGGTTAAAAGATGAATTGACAAACCGTATGGTTGAGTGGTTTGGAAATGACACCTTTGACAAAACCAAGCTCCTTGAAAAAGTTGGCACATATCTAAAGTATGTGAGGGACCAATACAAAGCCCATTTAGAGAAGAACGTAAAGGATGAGCGTCCCCCCATGATTTTAGATAGGGAGTGGAAGGACCTAATTTTGGATGCCAAGGAGAGAATTGAAAGGAAAAAAGGAAAACACCACCAAACACCAAAAGAAGGTATGGGATACTATTAAGACTGTAATTATGTACTAATTAATTATTCTTTATATTTATATAATCTAACATATTTCAAACTTTTCATAGACTAAGTGACACGTCAAAGGCAACCAAGGCAAGAAAAGAAAATCACGGGCAACACAAACTCGACTCTAGTGGTTATATGAAACTTTCCGCATGAATTGTAAGTATCTGTAAATGAAATATCACATGTCAAAATATTTATAAATTGCAAACGATTTTATTTTTTGATCAAACAATGCAAGCAAAATTCACGATACCAAGAAAAAATGGAGGGCTCTGAATTCAATAGATCGCCCACATTAATGTTGAGTTCCAACATAAAGTGACTAAATTTGTTTTAAATAAGCAAGCAATGATAACAATGTGCATGGAATTGGAATGCAGCCTGCTAATTATGAAACACCACCTGCACATGAAGGTCCAGATGTGCATCCCAGTAGTCCAGGTATTCATTTGCTATTCAAATTTATTTATGCAATTATTAATACAATTAAACATCTTCATTTGTAATTAGAGTAGTAATTAATGTAACTTTTTTGTTAATATTTTAGAGCATGTAGTCGGTGGTGACCAAGTGGAGCATGATCCGGGTACACAACATCAGGAACGTGATGTTCCCCAATCAGGTAAAGAGGACCATTGTTATTCCTTTAAACAAATTTAATTGCAATTGGTGTTCAGCATTAATGTAACCTTTAGTATTTCAACTCCATGGATCTAGAGGGTGTTCAACATGTTGAGGTTGAGGCTAGACAAAATGATGTGGCCCCATCAGGTAAAGAGAGAACAATTATGTTCTCTAAATTAATGAAATACTTGTAACAATAATAAAAAATGTTTTGAATTTAACCCATTTCTTTGTTATTTCAAAGGACCCCCCTTCACTTTAGTGTCCTTGTCCTTAGTATAGGACTAGGCATACATCGAGATCATGAGCAGAGGGTGGAACAACTAAAGAGGGGGGAAATGATGAAGAAGACAATGTTCCACTTAGTCTTTTCATAGCTTCAAAAAAAAAAGATTGTAATCTACCTTATTTGATAATGATTGATTTTTATGTGTTAATGAATGTAATTATGTGCTAATGAATGGTTATGAATGATATGTGTTAATTAATTTTGATGAATGTTGCATGTTAATTAATGTTAATCAATGTTATGTGTTAATGAACATTATGTGATATTAATGAATGAATGTTATATTTTATTAATGGTAGAATGAATGAATGAATGTTAGATGTTAACAAGGAATTTAGAGTGATGTTGGGGGGGGAGGGGCCAAATGAGCTTCACCTTCACATGGTTGGCCCCGTTAAGTACAGAATATTAAAATATTCTTGAAACCAAGCGAAGCTCAATAAGATAACACACTTTTCAATATTTCATTATGTTATTCTTATTGAATAATGTATATTGAATCTTAATTGCAGGGTCCAACAGAGCCAACACGAACAACAACACCACAAGTTGCTGGGTATAATGAACTCCCATATTGTCTTGTATGTACACTAATAGTATGAGTTGCTTCTAGTGTTGATATCCATGGCGGAACTGCAAAAGTTATGAATATGCCTCATCCTTTTAATTTTTTTTATTACTTGACATTTTCTTTAGCATTTTTAAATTTTCCTTATCATTTTAAGTATAACCACTTTTATATGGAATTTATTGTTCTAGTTTTTATTACTTGACTCTATGGTTGCTCTATGTGAGGATTATTATGACTATATGCTGCTATTACTTGGTGATTCATATGGACTATTATTTAGGCATTCTCCTTATCACTATTGTATGATCTACATGGTTGTTATCTTATATTTGTCAACCAATCTTATCTTTTCCCTCGATGATTATTTATTTTCTTACTATTTGTATTCTCCATAATTTGAGTCTTTCTCATACTATTTTTTATATGCTTTCTCATAGCCTAGACTAATGCATAAAGTTATATCATAAGCTAGATAGTCCCTCATTGTTGAAAAGCAAACCTTTGAATAGTAGCATACTATTTTACCATCTTATAACAAGATGGCTCCCATGACATCCTCAGTAGCATTTGTGTAAGCTTCAATGAGCAACAAAGAATTAGGTAAGGTCAACATTGGAGCATTGTGATGCAGAGCATGAAAATTATATTGCAAAACATAATTGACAATATTTAGAGCAAGATTCTGCTAGCCTGTTGGGCGAACCAGCTTTAACACCTACTCAATTAGAACTAATGATTCAGCCCTCTTCTTAAATAAATCAAAAATTGAATTGATCTGGCTAGCATTGCATTCTTATGAGTATGCCTTTAACTGCTAAGTGTCTAATATGTTTTGAGCATGCCTACTCCATGGGTGTTTTATATGTACACTTCCCTCATGTGTACCTTGTGCTTGCACCATGTCTATCATGTGTTTGGCATATGTGTTTTATATCATATGTGTATTTGTGTTACTTCATAAATGAGATGTTTTTTCAGATGTCTATTCCATGAATACCTCTCTCTTGTATGCTTCATGATCGATGTGTCTTCAGCATGTCCACTCCATGAGAACATTTCTCATATATGCTTGTACCTTATGTGTGTTTATATATTACTTCATGGTTTACATGTATGATTAATGCCTTGCATGTATTCATATGTATGGTTTGTGCTTTACATAGCTCCTTCATGCCTTATGAGCATTACTTCATGCCTTGCATATGTTCATGTATGTTGATTCTTTGCTTACATGTATCCATTATCTTATGCCTTATGTGTACACTTCACATCTTATGGTATTTATGTATACTTTATGATACGTGTATGCACATCTTATGGTATTTATGTATACTTTATGATACGTGTATGTTGCATGCCTTAAGTGAATTCATGCTTACACTTCATTCTTTACATGTATTTGTGCCTTATGTGTACACTCTATGTTTTGCATGAATGCTTCTTGCCCCAAGTATATTTATCTGTATGCTCTATATGTATTCTTTATGTTTTATGTTCATACTTCATGCTTTAAGTGCATCCATGTGAATATATGTATCTTATAAAACATGGGATGTTCATTGTAACACTTGCATGTATTCATATGTATGGTTTGTCCTTTACATAGCTCCTTCATGCCTTATGAGCATTACTTCATGTCTTGCATATATTCATGTATGTTGATTCTTTGCTTACATGTATCCATTATCTTATGCCTTATGTGTACACTTCACATCTTATGGTATTTATGTATACTTTATGCTACGTGTATGCACATATTATGGTATCTGTGTAAACTTTATGCTACGTGTATGTTGCATGCCTTAAGTGAATTCATGCATACACTTCATGCTTTACACGTATTCGTGCCTTATGTGTACACTCTATGTTTTGCATGAATGCTTCTTGCCCCAAGTATATTCATGTGTATGCTCTATATGTATTCTTTATGTTTTATGTGCATACTTCATGCTTTAAGTGCATCCATGTGCCTCATGTATATTTCTCTTAAATGCATGTTTTATGTATATATACCTGATAAATTGTGGATATTAATGTGTCTGTTGTGTCTTCAACATGATTTCCTCATTGTATGATTTATACATGTACTTTTTCATATATGCATTGTACCTTAGGGGTAAGCGCACCAAGATGGTGAACAAAAAGGGGGGTATAAGTGGCCACTTTTTTTCTGAAAACAGGTAAACTTGAACTTCAAAGAGCTATTTGAAGGTCATGCACTCAAAACTAGGAGTTGAGAAAAGAATAATAATTGTAGTACTCTGAATCTAGTTTCTAAACTACTATTTTTTAAAAAATTGGATAAGATTAAGAGGGTCAAATCTTTCACGCACAAAAAACTATTCCTGATTTTTTCAGAAAAATATAACATAGCTATTTTCGTATGCTACACAAAATATATAGTTAGATTTAGTATTTTGCAAAACCCTTTGGTAGGATTATAGGTAAGAGTGAGATCTAGAAGTTGTGTATTTTTTTGTAATTTTCCGTTGAGTATTTTATTTTTTATGATTTTTGGAAGTGACCGCATCCTGAAAATTTGGTACCTGTTCGTGCGTTGGGCATAACTTGCATCAAAATAATCAAAAATGCAATTTTTTTTTAAAAGTGTATAGAATCTAGTGTAGAACAATAATATATAATTTATTTTTAATTTGGTCAAGTATATCAAAATTTATTAAAAAATGGTAGACATATGTCTGTGAGGACTGTCAAGCAGTGATAAAGAAAATTAAAGTTTATTATGCTAATGTTGTCCAAAACTAGAAAAATTTATATGGTCAGAAAACTAAGAAGATGTGTGAGATTATGGTGGTAATTTTAGAGATACTCACTTGATCATTTGTAAATGATGAAGTCAAGAAATCATGGTGGAGGATGAAAAAATGTGTAAAGGAACAAAAAAGGGGGGGAAATGGGCTTGCAAGCCTTAGGGTCATTTTCCAACCCTCTTACCAAGCCAAAACCCGCACGGGTTTTCAAATACCAAAAGTACTATTCAGTTCTAAATAACCCGTACAAGTTATGTAAAAACTAGAAATTTTTTTTTTTGTTTCACAAAACCCGTATGGGTTATAAAGAACTAAAAACTTTTTTTTTTGTTTCACAAAACCCATACGGGTTATGAAGACATAATAATGTATGCTTGTAAACTTAACATTTACTATTGTTTTAGACATACCTAGATAATATGTGTTTATGTATGTATATATGCATATCTATAGTTATATATACATATATTTATATAGATATATGTATATATGTTTGTATACATGCATGTATCTCTTCTTTTCCTCTCTCTCTTGTCTTACTTCCCCCATCATTGTCTTTGTCTATTTGAGCCCTAATTATCTTCCTTGAGTTCTATCTCATCTCTCTCCCCCTCACACTTCTCTCTTTTTTTATTCTCTCACCCTTGTCTCCTTCTTGTTCTCTCTCTACCTCATGTCTCTCACCCTCTCCTCCTCCTCCTCTCTCTCTCCTCTCTCTCTCTCCTCTCTCTCTCTCTCATCTCTCTCTCTCTCTCTCTCTCTCTCTCTCTCTCACACACACACACACTATCCTATCCTATTCTCACCCTCTCCCCCTTCTCTCTCTTTCTCTCCCCTCCCTCTCCCTCTCCCCCCCCCTCTCCCTTCCCCTTTCGTTATCTTAAATCTCTCTTTCTCTCCCTCTCCCTCCCTTTATCTTATTCTCCCCATCTCCACCCTCCCTCTCCCTCTCCCTCCCTCCCAATTTCTCCTCTCTCTCCCTCTCTCCCTCCCCCTCTCCTTATCCTATTCTCTCCCTCTTCCTATCTCCTATTCTCTCTCTCTCTCTCTCTCTCTCTCTCTCTCTCTCTCTTCTCTCTCTCTCTCTCTCTCTCTCTCTCTCTCTCTCTCTCTCTCCCCCTCTCTTTTCCCAATCACCCTCTCTTCCTATCCCCTACTCTCTCTCTCTCTCTCTCTCTCTCTCTCTCTCTCTCTCTCTCTCTCTCTCTCTCTCTCTCTCTCTCTCTCTCTCTCTCTCTCTCCCCTTTTCCTAATCTCCCTCTCTCTCCCTCCCTCTCTCCATCTCCCCCTCTCCTTTCGCCAATCTCCCTCTCTTTATCCTATTCTCCACCCTCCCTCTCCCAATTTCTCCTCTATCTCTCCCCCTCTCTCTCCCTCCCCCTCTCCTTATCCTATTCTCTCCCTCTTCCTATATCCTTCTCTCTCTCTCTCTCTCTCTCTCTCTCTCTCTCTCTCTCTCTCTCCTCTCTCTCTCTCTCTCTCTCTCTCCCCCCCCCCCCTTTCCTTTCCCCAATCTCCCTCTCTTTATCCTATTCTCCCCGTCTTCGCCCTCCCTCTCTCCCAATTTCTCCTCTATCTCTCCCCCTCTCTCTCCCTCCCCCTTTCCTTATCCTATTCTCTCCCTCTTCCTATCTCCTATTCTCTCTCTCTCTCTCTCTCTCTCTCATCTCTCTCCTCTCTCTCTCTCTCTCTCTCTCTCTCTCCTCTCTCTCTCTCACAAATTTGGGGAATTAGTTGTTGAAAAGAAACTTAAATCAAAGTGGAAGATGCCAATTAGTTGTTGAAATGATTAAAAATCTGAAATTTAGAGAGACAATGAAAATTTTGGGGTTAAGAACATCCAAAAATAATAGTGAAAGAACCATTGTGAGAAATTTTTTTGATGTATACCAAGCCATTGGTTCAAAATCATGCACTAAAGATGCTAATGTTACTTGTCGTGTCCTCACATCAACCATAATGGGAAAGGAAATGAAAAAAAAATCATGTTTAATAAGCAAAACAAGCAAGTCATTAAGGATAAGTAGAACCACATTACACTATGCCTTAGAGAGGCGAGAGAAAATCGAGGATCCTAACAATAATTCTCTTTGGGCATTCTTGGGTAGACTCCCATGCAAGGACAGGGTTGTTGTTGATGCACTAAGAACCTTAATTGAGAAATAGTGGCATGACAACACAAGGGTTTCACCCAACCAAAGAGATGTTGTTAGAAGGCGAATTGGAATTAGTAATCGTGAGCCACATCCAAAACACTATTTAGATACAACTCAAACACAATTTTATGAAATTTTTCTTCAAAGCTTTCCTCAAATTAAAATTAGTCAAAGATTTTTTGAGATGACAAAACCATTTTATGTTAAGATTAATCATGCACATACTACATGTTGTTGTAGGGTCCATGTTGAATTTTCCATGCATTATGATATTTATCGCTATATCTATTGTACTTTGTACACTAACGATGTTTTGTAGGAATGTGGTCTACAAGCACCTCCTAAGTCACCAAGAGAATTTATTTCAATTGTACTATGTAGACGAGATGACGGGTGCATTTACTATAAGATGATGTGTTTGAGAGGTTTTTGTCCTACATGTGGCGGTTTGCAAAAGTTGCATAGAGACCTACATCTGGATAGCACACATGAAATTGGTAAGGAACTAGTTTCTATTGGAAAATATAAGTCAATCACATATGGTGTTAAAGATGGAAAATAATTATAGAGGTGTGAGTTAGTGAAAAGGGATATATGCATAGCTGATTTTATGAAGATGTTTCAAGAGAAACTAGTATATGAGTACATAGGTCACACACATAGAGCTAGGTGGTTAGACGAGCAATTCAAGTTGTGTAAGGACACTTTCCCCCTTGACACTATTGTCTCTGTCATTGATTTTGTTGAGAATTATTCACTAAAGCTGCAAAATGAAGTACAATCTATGTATTACCACTCTACACAAGTTATAATTTTTGTACACATAGCATTCATGCATGCACATTATGGCACCGAGGAGGACATAAAGGTTATAAGAGAATATCACTTCTATATCAGTGATGATCATACTCATTCCTTGAAGTTTGTGCAAGGATGCTTTACAGTCTTCTATGATAGTTTAAGGGAAAGAGATATAAGATACAACCAACACTTAATATGGTCGGACAATTGCACCGTGCAATTCAAGAATGCAAGGATGTTCTACTGGTTGACTAGGATGCATGTGACAAGTGGTGTGCAACATTTTTGGAATTTCATTGAGGCAGGGCATGGAAAGGGAGAGCATGATGGTGTGGGAGCATGTGTGAAAAGAGCTCTTACCAGAGAGGAATTGAAGTACGAAGGTGGTGCAATGTTAATAGATGCAAAAATAATTGTGCAATGGTGTAGCTCTACGATGGGACCAGGTAATGCAGGTAAGTCTATGGTTTCTAGATATTTTTGGTTAATAAGTGAATCTAACATTGAAAACTATCTAGATTGTTGTACACTTACTGGATCAAGTGACATGCGTTCATTTAGAAGTTCAAATGCAACATCACTAGTTATTTATACTAGACATATTGCATGCTTTTTCTCTTCATGTATGCATTTTTTGTGGGATGAATGTGAATCAAAAGAGTGGGTTGACCAATGGTCTTGTAGACCTTTGCAAACCCTAGATACATATCAACTTCCTAGAGCACTACAAATGAACCAGATTGAAGCATCAGTGGATTTTGACCATGTATCAGACATAGTTGAACCAGGTAAAGGGTTGCAATTTGCTACAATTTTAAGCTTAATTTATTAGTATTAACTTATGCTGATTTTGGTATTAACTTATATCCTTCTATTAAATGCAGGTCATGTATATGCAATTATTGTGGATGAGAACAATGAAGAAGGAACAGATTACTTTGTGTGTCATTGTTATTGAGGCCAAAAATAAATTGACTTCTACAATGGTTGATGGAGAGGGTATTGAGAACCCAATAGGATCTGTTGTTGTGACAGGGACATGGCTTAGAAGGTACTGTTGTTGTGTCGAGTTGTATTGAGACCTCTTAAACTCATTTATTTAGTAGTCGTTGTATTGATTTTGGCATTATCCTTCTATAAAATGCAGGTACCCTATCAAAATTTCTAATGCCTGGTTGTTTGAGGACTTTGAGACACAGACATATTTTTCATTACTCAAACCTTCTTGTTGCAACAAATATTCATTTGATTAAATATCATGGTAGACCTCTTAACAAGGATTTGTGGAAAGTTCATGAATCAGACCACGAGGCAATACTTGAGACACTAAGGGTTAGAGCTGATCCAGAAGGTTCACTTGATTTATTTTGGGCCATCTAGAAGAATAATTCTACAATATGGTAGAATAATTTTGACAATTTTGTATATATCTTTTGCAAAATGTTGTAACTTCGCTTTTTTGGATGTGCTCTACATGCATATGAGTTGTAATATGCATATGAGTTGTAATATGCATATGAGTTGTAATATGCATATGAGTTGTAATGTGCATATGTAGATGCCAAATTTTGTATATAAAAATATCAATGAGTTGTAATGTGCATATCTAGATGCTATATTTTGTATAAAAAAACAACGAGTTGTAATGTGCATATCTAGATGCTAATTTTTGTATAAAAAAACAACGAGTTGTAATTTGCATATTTAGATGCAAAATTTTGTAAATATAAACAGTAATGAGCTTGATCATTTATATAAGATGCCAAATTTTATATATGAAAGTGTCCATGGAGCTGATTTGCAAATTTTGAGAGCCCAAATTTGTACCATTTGATTATAAATACATTTGTAATAAACTTGTACCATTTGATTATAAATAACTGAGTCTAATTCTGACATATGTTAAATAACATGCAAATGGGTATCTGAATATGCAAAAAAAATTCCAAGTGTTTTGGGAAAGTTTTGAATTACCCGACTTGAAGGGCTAGTAGGAATAGTCTGAATCCGAGATCGGATTTTTTAGGCAGTGACAACATGACCCCATAGGTTTAAATGGATCGTCCATAAGTGCCATGGTCTCCGAGTTACGCTGCGTCAAAGTTTGACCATTTTTTCCACTTTGAGCGCTCAAGGGAAAACGTCGCTATGAGGTGGCTTGTAACGATCAGACATCTTGGGGAGCAAGACAAGGGTACACCTAGCATAATCCCAACCACATGGATGCACTCCCACTGATGGTTTGTTCCCACGACAAGCAGAACGAAAGATGCACTATTTTGCCACCTCTCACTGACCGTTTTTTACTATTTTTGATGCGAGAGAAAAAATATCACCACAAGAAAACGCAATCGAGTTGCCCAAAACTGAGATAGGATTTTTTAGGCAGTGAAAACATGACCCCATAGGTTCAAATGGATCATCCATAAGTTCCACGGTCTCCGAGTTACGCTACGTCAAAGTTTGACCATTTTTTCCACTTTGAGCACTCAAGGGAAAACGTCGCTACGAGGTGGCTCGTAACAATCGGACATCTTGGGGAGTGAGACAAGGGCACACCTAGCATAAACCCGACCGCCTAGATGCACTCACACTGATGGTTCAATCCCATGACAAGCAAAATGAAAGATGCACTATTTTGCCACCTCTCACTGACGGTTTTTGACGGTTTTTGATGCGACAGAAAAAATATCACCACAAGAAAATGGAATCTAGTTGCCCAAAAATGAGATACAACATGACCCCATAGGTTCAAATGGATCATTCATAAGTGCCATGGTCTCCGAGTTACGGGACGTCAAAGTTTGACCATTTTTTCCACTTTGAGCGCTCAAGAGAAAATGTCGCTATGAGGTGGCTCGTAACGATCAGACGTCTTGGGGAGAAAGACAAGGGAACACCTAGCATAAACCTGACCACCTGGACATGCTCACACTGACGGTTTGTTCCCACAACAAGAAGAATGAAAGATGCACTATTTTGCCACCTCTCACTAACTATTTTTGACAGTTTTTGACGCGACAAAAAAAATCTCACCACAAGAAAACAAAATCGAGTTGCCCAAAACCAAGATAGTATTTTTTAGGCAGAAACAACATGACTCCATAGGTTCAAATGGATCATCCATAAGTGTCATGGTCTCTGAGTTATACTACGTCAAAGTTTGACCATTTTTTCTACTTTGAGTGCTCAAGGGAAAACGTCTCTACGAGGTGGCTCGTAATGATTGGACATCTTGGGGAGTGAGACAAGGGCACACCTAGCATAAACATGACCACCTAGATGTTCTCACACTAATGGTTCATTCCCATGACAAGCAGAATGAAAGATGCACTATTTTGCCACCTCTCACTGACGGTTTTTGACAGTTTTTGATGCAACAGAAAAAATCTCACCACAATAAAATGGAATCGAGTTGCCCAAAACCGAGAGAGGATTTTTTAGGTTGAAACAACATGACCCCACAGGTTCAAATGGATTGTCCATAAGTTCCATGGTCTCCGAGTTACGCTACATCAAAGTTTGACCAATTTTTCCACTTTAAGCGCTCAAGGGAAAACGTCGCTACGAGGTGGCTCATAATGATCGGATGCCTTGGGGAGCAATACAAGGGCACACCTAGTGAAAACCCAACCACCTAGATGTTCTTGCACTAGCAGTTTGTTCCCACGACAAGCAGAACGAAAGATGCACTATTTTGCCACCTCTCACTGACAGTTTTTTATGGTTTTTGATGCGATAGAAAAAATCTCACCACAAGAAAACGGAATCGATTTGCCCAAAACTGAGAGAGGATTTTTTAGGAAGAGAAAACACTACCCCATAGGTTCACATAGATCATCCATAAGTATCATGGTCTCCAAGTTACGGGATGTCAAAGTTTGGCCCTTTTTTTCCACTTTAAGCGCTCAAGGGAAAACATCGCTACAAGGTGGCTCGTAATGATCAAACATCCTGGGGAGCAAGACAAGGGTACACCTAGCATAAACCCAACCACCCAAATGTGCTTGCACTGATGGTTTGTTCCCATGACAAGCAAAATGAAAGATGCACTATTTTGTCACCTCTCACTGACAGTTTTTTACTGTTCTTGATGCGACAGAAAAAATCTCACCACAAGAAAATGGAATCGAGTTGCCCAAAACCGAGATAGGATTTTTTAGGCAATGAAAACACAACCCCATTGGTTCACATGGATCATCCATAAGTGCTTCAACTCTTCTTTTATAGGTGATTTGGATGAATAGGTGTGTCTCTTACCCTAAGGCCAACTTGTTATGGAATAAAATTTAAATGAAAACCTTACCTAAGCCGACTCATCCTTAGATATTCAAATATTATTTGTGTGCTCAAATCTTGTCTTAATTGGTTCTTGAAATGATGAACTTCACTCCATAAGCATGAGTTTATGAAATAATAACTTCACTCCAATCTCTTCATGCACGAAGGACTCAAAGCAAATTCACTCAATCAAAATTACCAGAATCAGTACTTGGGTATACACAATATGAGCAATAGATAGTTTAAAAGTGTACGCCATATGAGTTACAAGTAATGAACAAATCGGATCACATTTCAAGACATATACACAATGAACAAATTTGATCACATTTCAATAGCAAATAACTAAGTTTCAAGAATATCATGTTTCATATATATCAATGAACAAATTGGATCGAATATCAAGTTTCATAAATATCAAAATGAACAATAATCATGTACATATATCAAAAAATGGCATAGATGCCAAATCAATAATAGTTACAAAAATGTGGCATGTGTCATGTCTGTCAAAGTCGATATATACATATACAAATGTCGAATATATAAAAAATTGGTCCTTCAATGACCACAACTATAACTATATGTCTCTATCAGTATCTATGACTATGGTGGATCATCAAAATCGAGCCTCTTCGAAGTAGTACGTGGGTCTACAGGTGGCTGCACAAGGACAATTCAAATGTCGAATCAAATATATTTTCTCAATATAACATTAAAATAACTAAATACTGAACTCTAAATTATTTGAAGTTGAAATGTTGATTACCTCGTCTCTGTCTTCTGCAATTCAATGAGGCTGAGGATACGTGGGATGTCCTGAAGGAGGTTGTAACTGGTAAAACAACATTAATACATGTTAATGACATATATGTCAAATAACACATAATAACTAAAAATGAATAGACTAAAAAACTAAAGCATACCAAAGCCTTAGATGGATGTGTTCTGGTCGTAGGAGGCAAAGTCACAAATGAATCAGTTATGACCATTTCCTATATCCATGGTAAGTGATCCAAAAGGAGTTAACTAGATGGTTTCAACTCTATTGTGCACTTAGTGAAAAGGAGTTGATCTAAGACAGACATACCTTTTGCCTTGGTCGTGTTGGATCCCATAATATATATGTAGGACTTACTGAAATGGAATGGTAGAATAATAGTAGGAAGTTTGGAAGGGGCCTGTAATAGTTTAAAGACAATCATACAAGTTAATAACCCAAAGTTGTTGACAAACTAGATAAAACAAATATTTTTAACATATGTAGAAAAAATGCACACCAAAGCTTCGTATAGTTCTCCTATAACCTTAGGAGGCCTAGTCGAATCTGATGCAACTATTACCATTTCCTATATGAAAAATGATAACATATGATATAGACATAAAAGGATTTAGTTATTTCGAATAAGCAAGAATGCAATCCAAAGTGAATATGAAGATATCACCTCTTCCCTTTGTTGAAGACATCAGGTGCATTCATTAATTCCGTAAACCCCATATGTTTCTGTATATAGAACAAATAAATTAAGTGCATTTATCAATATCTACATATACATGTTTAATCATAATACATTTCAACAATTGAATTTAAGTTGTAGTGAATTACCTTCTGTCATTTGGGTGTCTGAGAGGATATATTTGTTTGCCTCGGAGTGCTAGAGGATGGATTTCTCACACGAGATGTCCTCGAGGCAGTTGGGGTAAACTAATGGAAAAAAATTAACATAAGTGAAAAGAGCATGTATTTAATATATCACTTAAGTCAAAAATATATAAATCTAAATGGTACCGCATAGCTATCTTGGCCAAAGTCAATGGCAGAAAGCGTGATATCATCAAGTTGGGACATCTCAGCCACTGATAAGCCCTACAAAATATCAAGTAATGATACATATAATTAACAAAAAATATTTTGAATCCAATGTATTATTATATTTTTAACAAATTTACAAATCTTTACCTCTAGTGGCGAAACTACTCGTGACTGTGGAGTCGACTGAATAGTATGTGGTGTACTCCCAACACCTATTGCACCCTGCAATGCATTTTATTTATATGTCACTTTAAATTGTTGTAAAAATAAAAATTCATTTCTTTTTATAAGATTTAGTCACTTAATTGATAACATGTCATAAATAGAATTAAATGCACCTATGTCTGATAGAGAGGGTACAACATATTGAGCAGTTCGTCAGTGAGGGCCACATCCTCTATAGTGGAAGCATGGCATCTACTCCCGTAACATGTACATGAATGAGATGTCCCACCATCCTCGTCCGCATCAGTGTATACACCAAAACATACACCCTGGCAGGTGGGGCACATATGTTGAATGGGTTGGCTCGTGCCAAATGATGCATAAGGTGTTGTTGATGAAGGACGTGTCGCTGAGGAAGGAGGTGCTGCTAATGAAGGAGGTGTCGCTGATGAAGGAGGTGTTGGAGGTGCTGGTATATCCTCTGCTCTGACCAGTTGTGTGCCATGCTGAACAATGACATCAGTCAATGGTGCAGTTGCCTGAAGAGTCTGTAATTCCATAGACTCCTTGAAGGATATAGGGACAGTGACATGAACCATGGGTTTAGGAGTTGTATGCCTCGTGGGTCTACCACCCTATGGGCCCCAAGTCTATCCTGCGCAAAGCCTCTCCCTCTACCCTGAAATTGTCGGATGTCAAAGTAATTCAGCTTCTCACCGAGGATAAACTCACAATACAACTTTCTTAAAAAATATAGAGGCACCTCCCAATTATTACAAGGTGGTTGGTCAAAGACCATATACCACCTATCCTAAAAATCTTCTTTCAACCTAGCATGAACACACCAATGTATGGGAAACTGAGCCGTATTTAGTTCTAGGTTGTTACTAGTAACAGGATCGGTGAAAAGAGCACATATGTCAGCTTTACCTATGCCCTTTTTCTTCACTTGATCATATGACAACCCATCCGCATAAAATGTTCGACATCTATCCCTCCATGAACCCCATTTCGTAACCTCCCTAGATACCTCATTTGCACTATTAGCCATTGTTTCTAGTGTTCTGGTAAGGGTTGAGTGGTGTTCAAGCCTAGAGGTCCTCCACCTATTCACCAATATAGAAATTTGGGCACTATTTTGTGTAAGGTGATTGATGAGATCCTCTTGTGTGGCATCTACATGATCTAATGGAGGACGTGGAGGGTTTCGGGGTGGTGGTGGTTGTTGAGGAGTAGCATTTTTAGGATTTTGAGGGTTTTCTTGTTGCTCTTGTGCAATGTTAACAAGGTTTTCTTGTGTTGCTTGTGCAAGAGGTCTTGGTTGTCTATTTCATTTTTGGGGATTGCTTGAAGAATCTGACATCAAATTAATAAAAACTAAACTAAAATCAATTAAAAAACCCTAATTTAATTTAAATGCTAAGAAAAATAATCAAACAAATCAAATCTTACCCGTTCGATGGGGTGCCATTGTTGAAAAATGCTCTCGATGTTGGGAAAATAAAAAATAGTTGCAAACCCATGCGGGTTCTATGCTTTTTTGGCTTCTCCTTGCTGTTGTTCCACGGGTTTTGGCATTGAAAATGGCCAAAAACCATGGCCTACACAAAAGAAATATGTTTCTCAAAACCCGTACGGGTTTTGAGAAAATTTAATTTTTTTTATTTAAAAAAAATGTTCCTCAAAACCCGTACCTTTTGGTTTTTTATATTGTTTTTTCTCTAGGCTTGGTGTTACCAAGCCTAGCACATTTTTGAAATTTTAGAACTCGCACAGGTTATGAAATTTGATTTTATTTTTTGGCATGTGGCTACTTTTCTGTTCACCATCTTGGTGCATTTACCCTTACGGGGTATTTGTGTGTATTACTTCATGTCTTGCATGGATGCTTCATGCTCCTGCCTTGTGTGTAACAATATGTATGTTTCATGACCTTAGAGAATTCATGCTCTACATATATTCAAGTGTATGCTTTATGAATTAAGTGGATTCATCTGGATGCCTCATGCTTTATGTATGCTTCTTGCTTTATGATTTAATTATTCATTGTATGCTTCATAATTCAAGTGTATTCATTTGTATGCTTCATGCTTTCAGTGCTCATTGTATGCTTCATGCTTCAAGGTATTCATTTAATGTATGTCTTATGACTCATGTGTATTCATTTGTATTCATCATGTTTTGATTGTATTCTTCATGCTCCATGCACAACATGTGTGCTTAAGTGAATTCATGGACACTCTACGTGTTACAATGAACATCCCATGCTTTATAAGATACATATATTCACATGTATGATCATTATTCAAATCATGCCTTAAATATATTCATGTATTTATATGTACTTCTTTATTGGTATGATCCAAGATTTACATTTGATCGATATCTTATGTGTATTCATGTGTCTTGTGCACTATATGTGTCAAAGGTATATTTCATACTTTGTGTAAATATTTCATCCTTTATGGGGTTGACTCATGTTGTTGTGCTTTTAGCATGAGTACTTCATGGATGTATGGTCCTCCCTAATGCATACTCATGTTGTTGTACAATTATTTGAGTTTGCATGGGTATGCTAGGTATCATGTCACCTTGATTTTTTCAAGATCAACTTGAATGGGAGAGTGGTTGATAATGTAACTAAATTTTCATGGTGCCAAAATTTTATTTGTTGAGGTTGGTTTGCAACTTGTGATGGAATAGCTCCCCAACTCACTTAAAATATTGAATCCTTTAATTGGACAGTAGCATGTATAGTTGACTATCTGCACTTTTGGAAGCTGGAGGATCTTATTCAACTTTGTAATGCAATAAATTCTAATATTGGAGCTTTTTTAAAGTAATGTCTTATTCAATTATGTAATCCAATCAACTCTGATTTTCAACTTTTAGAGTAACATCCCATACAACTGCAGCACTTCAACATTAGATGAGCTGTCAATTACAATACTGTTGGATGGAGTACTGGAATGGCTTGCAGTGAAATTATATTTTCTGAGTTTGTTTTTCATTGTATTTCATTCTTAATTGGTTTGATTACTTGGTATATGTCTGCAGAATGTTGTGCTAACAAATTTGATTGATAAAGAGGGAGAAGTTAGCTCAGTGGAAAGTCAAATAAATGAGTCTGAAATTGCTAGACTTGAGCAGCTCTTGAAAAATAAAACACTCTTGAGGTGGGTAATTATTTTTAATACAATGTTTACTATTTTAAGTTTTTTTTATTCCAGCAGATCTTCGTACGGTTCATTATTTTCTATCTTCCACTATCATTCTTATTTGATAACTTTGGATGTACCTATCGTGGGAGGGAGATTGATGCTAGTAGACATGGATGGATATGAGAATATTGATCAATCTGGCTTTGCTGGGTTTGAGGAAAAACTTTAGGTATTCCTTTTCCTTATTATCGTCATTCATTGTGCACAAAATTTCTATATCTAAGGTCAGACTGCGGGTATCCATTTTGTAATTCAAATATTTATAACGCGAGCATATCACATAAACAAAAACCAAATGAACGTTACTGAATAGAGAAGTCCACACCACAATATTAGAATTACATCTCCTCCAAAATGATATTGCTCTAAACTTAATAGCACCCGTACATCTAACTTTCCTCTCCTCATTTGGTGAACGCTTCAAATTCCTTTTGAAAGATGCCATGCACTATATATACATATTTCTTTAGTTAATAATTGCAGACTTTATAGATAAAATGCATATACTTTTATTTATTTCTAGTGTTCGATATCACTTTTCTTTGGCAATCATCAATGAAAGATAAATGTTTTAAGGTTTTGAATCACTATTTTTGGCAAACATCGGGATAAGTTTATTAGTTTCTAAGGTTTAGATTACTTTGCTTGGTCAATCACAAGGATATTTTGTTCTCGGATTGGAGAAAAGTTAAAATATATATACAACTAATTATTTATATATTGTACATGATCTTATGTTGCCCTAGCATGAAAGATAACAAGAATTCCTTGTATTTTTTTTATCATTTGAATTCATTATCGAATTTACAACTAAATCTAGCCTAAAGTTCAACTCTCATAACTATTTGGGTTGTTAAGATGTTTTTATATTTTCACTACTTGTGTTATACAATTGGGAATTATGACCCTCACACACAATTCACGGACAACATGTGCCTTAATCAATACTCAAATTATTCATAAGCAAACCCAAATTATATAAATAATAAATATCAAATCGACCTGAACAAATCATTGGAGTCACCTAATCAGTGTCTCCTACTTCCTAATGGATAATGAGTGATCAATTACACAATCTACAATATATAACAAACTGCTACAAACCTTACAAAATGAATCATTAGCTCACTAGATCATGGCCATGGATATTGGAGGATCCTCTTAGAATGGTTTAATCTCCCCTTAGAACCAAAATGCAACACTTTCCCACCCTTACATAGAAAACTATTTCAACTCTAACTCTCACGTGCAAGCTTCTATCATGTCCCTGCCATGGCATCCAGACTCACACCATCTCTAATAAGGGAAAATTGTCTTGTTTCAAGACTTCACAATTTTCTATAACTCAAATCATGCCCAAATATCAATATGACCCTTTGTTAATGCAAAGAATAATATATACACAATAATCAAGGTATATATCATTGTCTTTGAGGAGTGGTCCTATTATCAACTAAGGCAGCAACCTTATTATTAGTGTTGCAATCTCAACCTTAGTGGAACAGTAATCTCTATTGTGTGTTGAAAATTGTAGCTAGCTTGGATACCTGACTATTCAATTTTAATATTGTCAATGACAATTAAAATTCCTATGTATTACCTCTCATGCAATCTGAACCACTTAGGATTGGGCCCAAATACATGTGACTTGTAATTATGTCTTGCTATGAATATTGGGAAAGACCTATATATAATGTAACTTGTGGATAGGACAAGCCCTATAGACGTAACTTGTAATTTAGTCTGACCCTAATTGAGCGATGTAACTTGTGGTCCTATATTGAATGTAACTTGTAACTTGCGAATATGGCAGGCCCTATCTTATGTATCTTGTAATCTTAACCCTATGTTTTGGCACCAAGTTGAAAGGGCCAACCTAGAGTGAATTGGTAGGCTGAGTCACATATACATACAAAGGCTTAGTCATTGTATCCACACACTCTCAACGAATTGTCTTCAATCAGAAAATTATCTCCTTCATTCAGTAAATTGTTTCTCTGAGTCAGTGAACTATAGTTTAAGGATAGTGAACCATCTTGCAGTGACAATGATCTTCATTCTAGAGACAGTGAACTATTCTCAAGAGTAGCGAACTTCATCTTGTGGACAGCGAGCTTCATTTGAAGGCTCTGAACTATCATTGATGATAGCAATATTCATCCTAGAGCAACGAACACTATCTCTGGGGTAGCGAACCTCCTTAATAGCAGATACCCTATGCTTATATATAAGTTTATCATTTGTATATCCTTGGTTGAAGGTGTTATCCTATTGTACATAGTTTTTTGGTTCTAATTACTTCAAGTGTTGAAGCCATATTGTAAGATACTTCTGATTGTTCCTTGTGCACATTGTTTTGCTTTCTGTTATTGCTATTTTTTGCTACAGTCTAATCCTAAAATTAACATGTCGGTTATTTAGAGATGCATACATGCTAGATAAACCCAATTCTTATCAACTTGTACCAAGAACAACAAAAAGTGAGTTGTTTGGGAATGGGCAGATTGAAGACAGGTTGAAGACAGGTTGAAGACCCCATCCAATAGGCTTAATAGCCTCCTGTAGTCACACAAATCTGTCTGGCTTAAGTAAATAAATATTCGCTATTTATTTGATTAAAAATCCACTAGCCATCAGTTAATTAAATTAATATTTAATTAATTTATTCCCAAACATTCTTCTATTAATTAAATAAATTATTCAATTTATTTTAATTAATTCATTAAATCAAATTTCAATCAATTAAATAAATAAAATCTATTTATTTTATTAAATCCCCCTATTCCTCTTTTAAATAAATTAAATAAAAACATTTATTTAAATCATTATCCCCCCTCCAACTTGCATTTTCCTACAAATGCAACTTGCACACATTTATTGAAATAAATGAATTTTTATTTTAATAAAATCCTATTTTCCCTCACCCACCAAATCCACTTGCAAAATCTAATCCCCTTCTAGATTCTTCTAACCCCTTCCTAATTAGCCTAAATCCATCCCCTAATTATTGTCACATTCCTAAGCAAAATGGAGTCACTTCTCAAACACTTCAAAAGTCTTTGAAAAGCATTTAATGCTTTGTGTGTTCAACAAATTAACCCCCAAAGTCTTCAAAAACCACTAATGGCTCTTACATGACCATTTATGGCTCTTACATAACCATTTATGGTTATTTCAAACTTGTCTCCCCAAACATTTATTGTTTTGACCATATTTATCCTTTTTCACATTTGCACAAGAATTTAACCATTGGATAAAGGCTTTATTATTTGAATAAAGAGTTTATTCATTCAACCAACCTTGACTTTAACTCCCAAGGTCATATCAAGCATTTAATGCTTATTCCCTCCCCTCTCAACCTATCTCACATTGACACTTATCATCCTGGGATTGGGTTGAAAGCCCTCACATGGATTTGAAATCATTCAAATCCTGGCCCTTGTTGAGATTACTCAATCTCAACCATCCATTGCTCCATTTTTCCTATAAATAGAGCCCATTTCTTCATAATCCAGATCTTGAAAACTTGTATGCATTTAACCTATAGGCATTTTAGAGAGCATTTAGCATAGCAAACTAAAATCTTGTTGTTTTTGGGTTAAAATCAATCATTTTATTATCATCTAGTATTTTAGCTTTTCATTTTACATTAAGAGCAATATTTCAATCTCAAACCTCCATAAGCATCCATAGTGCAAAAAGCTGCTGAGAGCTACACTATTTTGGAACTTGGAGAGGAGAGGAACAAGGGAGAAGGAGCTAAGAGCATGCTAAGAGGCATTTGGAGATGCCTCATTATCTTTGTTTCATTTGTTAGATATATTAGCATGATTTTAGCATCTCTTTTGATATGCCTATTTAGATTAGCTTTTGGTTTACTAACACTAACGATTTTCTGGTTTCTTGTGTTGTTGGTCATTTGCTAACCTTGTCCATTTTGCAGAGCATCACCTCCAACACCCGAGGTCTCAAAACCGAGGTCAAGGTCTGAATCATACCCCACATGCTAAAAGGGAACCAACAAGCACCATTGTAATTGGCATGCGTATTTTATTCCAGCAGATCTTCGTACGGTTCATTATTTTCTATCTTCCACTATCATGATTATTTGATAACTTTGGATGTACCTATCGTGGGAGGGAAATTGATGCTAGTAGACATGGATGGATTTGAGAATATTGATCAATCTGGCTTTGCTGGGTTTGAGGCAAAACTTCAGGTATTCCTTTTCCTTATTATCATCATTCATTATGCACAAAATTTCTATATCTAAGGTCAGACTGCGGGTATCCATTTTGTAATTCAAATATTTATAATGCAAGCATATCACATAAACAAAAGCCAAATGAACATTACTGAATAGAGAAGTCCAAACCACAATATTAGAATTACATCTCCTCCAAAATGATATTGCTCTAAACTTAATAGCACCCATACATCTAACTTTCCTCTCCTCATTTGGTGAACGCTTCAAATTCCTTTTGAAAGATGTCATGCACTATATATACATATTTCTTTAGTTAATAATTGCATACTTTTTAGATAAAATGCATATACTTTTATTTATTTCTAGTGTTAGATGTCACTTTTCTTTGGCAATCATCAATGAAAGATAAATGTTTTAAGGTTTTTAATCACTATTTTTGGCAAACATCGGGATAAGTTTATTAGTTTCTAAGGTTTAGATCACTTTGCTTGGTCAATCACAAGGATATTTTGTTCTCGGATTGGAGAAAAGTTAAAATATATATACAACTAATTATTTATATATTGTACATGATCTTATGTTGCCCTAGCATGAAAGATAACAAGAATTCCTTGTATTTTTTTTATCATTTGAATTCATTATCGACTTTACAACTAAATCTAGCCTAAAGTTCAACTCTCATAACTATTTGGGTTGTTAAGATGTTTTTATATTTCACTACTTGTGTTATACAATTGGGAATTATGACCCTCACACACAATTCACGGACAACATGCTCCTTAATCAATACTCAAATTATTCATAAGTAAACCCAAATTATATAAATAATAAATATCAAATCGACCTGAGCAAATCATTGGAGTCACCTAATCAGTGTCTCCTACTCCCTAATGGATAATGAGAGATCAATTACACAATCTACAATATACAACAAACTGCTACAAACCTCACAAAATGAATCATTAGCTCACTACATCATGGCCATGGATATTGGAGGATCCTCTTAGAATGGTTTAATCTCCCCTTAGAACCAAAATGCAACACTTTCCCACCCTTACATAGAAAACTATTTCAACTCTAACTCTCACGTGCAAGCTTCTATCATGTCCCTGCCACCTTATTATTAGTGTTGCAATCTCAACCTTAGTGGAACAGTAATCTCTATTGTGTGTTGAAAACTGTAGCTAGCTTGGATACCTGACTATTCAATTTTAATATTGTCAATGACAATTAAAATTCCTATGTATTACCTCTCATGCAATCTGAACCACTTAGGATTGGGCCCAAATACATGTGACTTGTAATTATGTCTTGCTATGAATATTGGGAAAGACCTATATATAATGTAACTTGTGGATAGGACAAGCCCTATAGACGTAACTTGTAATTTAGTCTGACCCTAATTGAGCGATGTAACTTGTGGTCCTATATTGAATGTAACTTGTAACTTGTGAATATGGCAGGCCCTATCTTATGTATCTTGTAATCTTAACCCTATGTTTTGGCACCAAGTTGAAAGGGCCAACCTAGATTGAATTGGTAGGTTGAGTCACGTATACATACAAAGACTTAGTCATTGTATCCACACACTCTCAACGAATTATCTTCAATCAGAAAATTATCTCCTTCATTCAGTAAATTGTTTCTATGAGTCAGTGAACTATAGTTTAAGGATAGTGAACCATCTTGCAGTGACAACGATCTTCATTCTAGAGACAGTGAACTATTCTCAAGAGTAGTGAACTTCATCTTGTGGACAACGAGCTTCATTTGAAGGCTCTGAACTATCATTGATGACAACAATCTTCATCCTAGAGCAATGAACACTATCTCTGGGATAGCGAACCTCCTTAACAGCAGATACCCTATGCTTATATATAAGTTTATCATTTGTATATCCTTGGTTGAAGGTGTTATCCTATTGTGCATAGTTTTCTGGTTCTAATTGCTTCAAGTGTTGAAGCCATATTGTAAGATACTTCTGATTGTTCCTTGTGCACATTGTTTTGCTACAGTCTGATCCTAAAATTAACATGTTGGTTATTTAGAGATGCATACATGCCAGATAGACCCAATTCTTATCAACTTGTACCAAGAACAACTAGAAGTGAGTTGTTTGGGAATGGGAAGATTGAAGATAGGTTGAATGGGCAGGTTGAAGACAGGTTGAAGACCCCATCCAATAGGCTCAATAGCCTCCAATACCCGTGGTCTCAAAACCAAGGTCAAGGTTTGAATCATACCCCACATACTAAAAGGGAACCAACAAGCACCATTGTAATTGGCATGTGTATTTCTTTTTTTTTTAAATAAATCTCCGTCTGGCGGCAACACAACTTTGTACCAACGGCCAAACCGTCAGACCAACAGCATCCTCATCGGTGCAAAGTTTCTAGCAAGTGTCAAAATTGCGATGCCAATTGAAGAAACATCTAACGAGGATGTTGTATGTCCGACGATTCTTTCTTGTCGGATGGTCGTCATAGTCGATGCATATTCATGGTGAGCGTCGGAATTTCGACATCCATCTGACGATATTTTTGGCCGGAGGAGTGATCATGGTTGTCGTCAAAAGAGTTCAGTATGTCATCGAAATTCTGACATTATATGGCATCGTCGGAATGTCCGACGATGAGTTTTCAATAGCTTCATTTCTCGGTAGTCCGACGAAAAGTAGTCAAATTTCCAACGATAGGCTGTCGGAAATCAGCCCTGAATGTATTAGTGTTAGGTCTCAGAACAAGTTCCCATGTATTGTTCTTCTCAATCTGATTCAACTCTTCTTTCATAGCTTTTATCCAAATCTCATCTTTACAAGATTTAGCAATAAATTTAGGTTCAATCTTAGAAATCAAACATATCTCTTCAGCGACAATCCTTCTCCTAGTCATCATGCCTTTATTTTTATCACCTATAATCTAATTTTCTAAATGATTTAATATCACATACCTCAAATTCTTTTGATTGTTCTAATTCTCAAGTTCTTGAACTTCTTCACTGGCAACAGTAATATCTGGATTAACTGTCTCTACTGGATCATTCTTCTTTAGGCTCTTAGTATGTACTTGCTTTGAAATAACATCTTGATCATAAAACTCATATCCACATGCCCTGGTTTGCTTTTCATGACATTCATCAACCTTCACATTTGCACTTTCCACTATCTTTCTCAACCTATTATTGTAACATCGATAGGCGTTTCTCTTAGTAGAATAATCCAAGAAGATTCCTTCATCACATCTTGCATCAAACTTTCATATATCCTCATCTCTTTTGATATAACATTCTCTTTCAAAAATTCTAAAATATCTAACTGTAGGAACATGACCAAACCATAACTCATAAGGAGTCTTACCGAAATCACCTTTTATGTGTACCTAGTTAAATGTGTATACAATAGTGCTAACAGCTTCTCTCCAAAAGGTCTACAGAACATTCCCTTCAATCAACATAGTCCTAGCAGCATCCAAAATAGTTTTGTTCTTCCTTTCAACAACTCCATTCTACTGAGGGGTTCTGAGAGTAGATAATTATCTTCTAATTCCACGCTTTTCACAAAATGAATAGAACTCACTGAATGTGAATTCTCCTCCTCCGTCAAATTGCAAACATTTTGACTTCAATCCTATCTATGTCTCCACCTTAGCTTTGAATATCTTGAATTTCTCTAGTGCTTCTGATTCCTCCCTTAGAAAGGTAACCCACATCATTCTAGAGTAGTCATCAATCAACATCATGAAATACATGTCTCCATGCATGCTTCTGACTCTTGTAGGACCACATTGTTGGCATGTTTGGCATAACTGATGAGGTTGAGATGATGATGGATGACTGTACTGGTAGAAGAAAGATGTCATGATCAGTTGTTTGTGTTGTCATTGATGGCAACCAGGGTCAACTAATGTTTAATGATGTTTACAGTTGGTTTTAGATGATTGACTTTTTGGCTAAGTGATTTGTTCTACCGGAGTTAGAGTTTGATAGTTTGACAGGGTTTACCGGCAAGACTAGCAATTAGGACCTTAATTGGTAAAGAAGATAAGTTTTGATGGAATCGGATGATTGGCGATGTTTGGTGACTTGTGGTTTGAAACATAATCTTTTATGATGGATTTAAGTATGTAACCGGAACCACATCCTATGATGGTTACTGGAAGGCATGTTTTGAATTTCTAATGAAGTTTTGTCAAGGTTTAAGAAGGGTTTAAGGACCGGTAAAGAATTCTCTTAACCGGTAATGATTTTTGGTTTGGCGGTGTTCTACATCAAGTTCATGTGTTGATGATAATGTGACACATACCATATGATGATTTTGAAAGATGTTTTTGCATGTTTGGAGAGCGAATTTCTTGGGAATGTGCAAAGTGCTTTGTGGAGTGTGCTAAGGGTTTGACTTTGTACCATATCGACTTGCTATGATGATTTATGATCATTCAACAGTCGATATTGATTTATAATTGATTGTAATGATCCCTATGATGATTTGTAATGATTTGTAAAGATCTGCAATGATCTATGTAGTAATTCTTAGGGTTTTGATGTCGACCTAGTTGTAAAAGTTATTTATGTTGGTAAGATTATTTTTTGAAATGTCGGTGATTTAGAGAAGTGTGTGAAGCTAAACCGGGGTGTGTGAGAAGATCTGCCAGTGAGATGTAGACTTAGAATTTAATTGGATATGATCAATCAAGCAATTGAGTGCTATACACAGATCATTCACTGTCGTTCTCTAACAATTACAGCAGCTAAAATCCCTTAACCGGGTAGGTCCTAACAGGCCTCATATTGTAAAATCCCCTAATAGGGTGACTCATTATCTGAGTTCTAAATCCTCTTGTGAGGTTGATCCTAATAGATCAAAGCTTCTACAAATCTGAGGTAAATCCCTTAACCGGGTGACTCCTAACAAGGTCTTCTCCTAACAGGGCGCATTTTGAAAGAGTGAAAAATATTTGTGGGTACCAATTCCCATCGTGGTTTTTCCCTATTTGGGTTTCCACGTGAAAATTATGGTGTTCATGTGTGGAATGATTTTCTTGTGATGTTCATGTTTTATTTCTGATAAACGATTAAGACAGTTTATGTTTGTTTATCAGATATTTTAAAGTGGTTATTGGTATTGATTATTATATGATTGATGAAGCATTATGATCAGTTAATAAGTTGGTAATAGTGTCTGTTGATCTGATATTGAATTGATGGCTAATCTGATTCATAAGTTTGCATGATCTGATAAGGAAATATGTTATGAAGAGCTGGTTTAAGTATTGAATGTTTTCATATCTGAGATAAGTCTATTTTGGTGTTGAAAGTTCCAGTTTTTGTTAATATTGATTCATCCCCCTCACAGTATTAACCGTATCCTCTGGGATTAACACACACAAATCAGTATGCATAAGATCCAACAATTCATTAGATGTATACAACTTACTTTTGAATTAAATTCTTGTTTGCTTTCCCAACTAACATTCTTTACATACCGGATTAGAAGGTTTCACAATCTTAGGCAAATGTCTAACAGCTTGAGTAGAACTTATCTTAATAATGTAGTCAAAATTAGCATGATGCGTCCTTCTATGTCACGGCCAGCTTTCATCTATCTGAGAAATCAAACAACTTTTCTCACCAACATTCAAATGAAAGATATTACCTTTAGTCTTAGTTCCTGATGCAATCTCTATATCGAAGGCATTCAGAATCTTGCATTTACCATTCTTGAATTAAAAATCATATCCCTTATCAACCACATGTCCAACACTCAAAATATTATGCTTCAAACCTTCAACATATGACATCATCAGTATTATGCTTACCATCAAGAGAAATAGCACCTCTACCACAAATTAAACAAGCTTTATCATCTCCAAATCTCACTATACCACCATCATACCTCTCCACATTCATAAATTTACTTTTGTCACCTGTCATGTGATGTGAACAACCATTGTCAATTACCCATTCATCTTTCTCTTCAATCTTAGTAGTCAAAGTTTTCTCCTCAACAATGCAGCTTGTAGAATTCACTAGTACTAGATTATCTTCCTTGACAGCAATAAATATAAATTCATCTTCTGAATTTCCATTATCAAATTATTCATCTATCACACCTTCATTAGTAGCATAATAACACTTCTTTTGATACATGTACTTCTAGTTAGGCTTATAGGGCTCATCATACTTGTCATGCTTCTCATATCTATCATGCTTATCAGATTTATCATGCATGTCATACTTTGACATTCTTTCAGGACACCTAGAAGAAAAATGTCCTATCTTATTACAAGAATAACATTTCAAAGGTAACTTCCCATCATACTTACCGAATCCCTTAGGAAATCTCCAAGCAATAAGTGATTCAAAGCTCATCCAACTCTCTTTCATGTTCTTCCATCTCTCTCATTTCTCTTTCATATCTAGAAACCCTAGATGAACATTCTCTCGGATCATACTTTTGCTTCTCAGATACAAAGGCTTTAAATGCAGTCTCATATTTACCATGTGATTCTCCAAATTCACTCAACTCAAATGCAACAAGCTTACCAACCAACACATCTCTTGTCACAGTGGTCACAGTCTAGATCTCATCAATAGTAGCAACTTTATATTTCTAATTAGGAGGAAAGGATCTCAACACTTTAGCAACAATCTCATCTTCTTCAAGATTTCTACTAGCACATCTAATGTTCATGACAAGTTCATTCACTTTAGCCATAAAGGATGACATGTTCTCATCTTCTCCCATCTTCAACATCTCATACTTCCCTTTCAAACTCTGCAGTTTAGCAACTTTGACATGTTTATCTCCTTCATACAAAGTTTCTAACTTTTCCTAAATCTCATGTGCAGTCTGCAATCCCATCACAATAGTCATCTTCGAATTGGTCAAGGCACTCAGCAATTCTTCTTTAGCTCTTATGTTATGTTCAGCATCCTTGATCTCATTTGCACTAACCGGACCATTCTGAGGAGAATTGTAGGTATTATTTGTAATCTTCCAATAATCATCTCCAAGACACTTCAAATGACACTCCATCTGGTCCTTCCATACAATGTAATTGATTCCATCAAATCTCGGACTCTCTTTCTTGAAAACATAAGTTGTCATCTCGAATCTCCTCAAGCGGTCAAGCTTCTTCTGGAGGATCTAGCTCTGATACCAATTATTGGCAACAACAATGAAGGAAAACTAAGAGGGGGGTGAATCAGTTTTCACCAGATTAAACAATTTAAGCACAACTTCAAATCTGATCAACTGTAGCAAGAGTAAATATAAGCACAATAATAGCAACATGCATAACACCGATATTTTGATGTGGAAAACCCGGTTAAGGTAAAAACCATGATGGGAACCTACCCACAATAAGATGATATAACTCTACAGTAGTATGTGTAAATATTACAATGGGGAATGTACATGCATTTAGGCACACTTCCTAGAGCTCACTGCTCAAAATATAATAACCTGGAAGGCTACAACCCTTAGGGAAGGTTTACTACCTTACAAGAATATTTGGACAACAATATAGTTTACATGAACTGAAAGAATAGTATCTTGAAATTCCTGGTGATAGTTATAGTTAAGCACATTTGTCTGTCCTACAACGCTCTCTAATCTACACTTCTCACTGAAAGACAAATTCGCTTATTGGCACATACATTGCTCTCTAATAATGCAAACACAACATCTATCAACCATTGATCTACAAATTACATGAATATAACACCCATTTATACAAATCATCAACCTTGAGTACAAGGTTGGCTCAACCCATGAGACCTAATTACAAAATTATATCACATGATACATAAATCAACCACTAGACCAATACAATTCCAAGACGACATAGAATAGACCCAAATCAGATCCTCGAACATGCAACACCACCAGAAATCTTGCCAAGCTCATCAGCAACACACTACACCATCGATAATGTTGCATAACATGAAGAACATCACCAAACCCATAAGATCCTCAATAAGGAACACAATGATCAATGCAGACCAGTAAAACAAATACGACGCGATTAGGAAACACCAACAAGCACGTTAGAATCATCTACAATAGTTTCACCAACACCACTTAATCAAATCTTCATCGATCAACACATTGATACTTAAGAACACTCAAACAGCAGCAACTGGGATTAGAAAGATAACTTGTGCAACACCAAATCATGAACCATCTGAATTGAAGATACACATGAATATCCCAGACACTCTCCCAAATCCGCAACTCAAGATATAATCATTCCAAAGCACATCGGATCAAAGACCAAAACATTGCAACACTGAACACTAAAAGACCAATCCTCATACTGGAATCCATAACTCAATCAAATCACCACATAACATCATGAAACTAACACTGAATCAAGTATCTCTAGTTGATTCAGCATATCAAATAGATAAACCAACCAAAACAACTCTCTACAATCACCAAAACACCAAAACAAAAGAATATATTGACATCAACGACAACAACATATCCTAGCAGCAACAATATCCAATAATTATTTCCATGAGGAAAGAATTGGAGAATACAACCACCAAGTTGAATAGAAGCCCCAAGTTTGAAAAGAGCACCAAAGCCCTAGATGGCATCATTAATGGGAAAAGGTCACCATCAAATAAAATAGGAATTGGCTATAAAGAAAATCAAACATTCAAGGAAGATTCCAAAGAGACTCCTAAGATGACAAATGAAGGAAAGACAAACAACCCTGACGATACTTTCAAAATCTCTATAAGAAATGAAGATAGCAAGAATACAAAGACTCCTCCTAAAGCTAACAAGGACAATCTCAAGAAGTACTTTTCTTCGGTCATTAGGTAAAATATTGTAGAACACGTATGAAATATAATTATGGATAGAACAAAGATAGAAATTCTTATGGGTGGACAGGTAGAAACTATAATTCATATGTTCCTCTAGTGAATCATTTTGTTGGATGCTATAAATGCAATAACTATGACATATTATATAATATTCTAGAAATGGTTTTGTGAAACCACCTGGACAACACAAGATGGAGGAGACCATGATCAAATAGAAGAGAAAATCTACAAATGTTTGGAGAAAGAAACAAGAACAAGATAATTTAAAGAAGGATAAACCTATGCAAGTACAAACTTAATTAAATAGATTCATTTCAAGGGAAATTAATACAAGAACAAGAAAAACTTGAAGAGAAGAATCTACTTGTGAAATAGATTGGTTTCAAGGGCAATTAATAAATTGGTATCTAAATAATAGTTGGATATTTTCAAGATCCTAGATGATGGAAGATTGTCACCCCTAAAAAAACAAACCATGCCTTACACAAAGTCGCTAGAGTACGATTAACCTCTAAATATGAAATCATTGCTTATATACCTGGTATTGACCATAATTTACAAGAACATTTTATAGTATTAGTAAGAGGTGGAAGAGTTAAAGATTTGCCCGATGTTAAATATCACATAATTCGAGGAATCTTAGATGTCATCTTAGTAAAAAATCGTAAACAAGGGCGTTCTAGTGCAGTGTATATTCTTATCTAAGATTTGTATCATTTTATGATGATGCCATGTCAATTGCTAAAAACATGTAAACTTTATGGCTAACCCAATAACGAACGTTTTGTAAGGGGACTAGAGCAGGCTAAAACAAACTAATTTGTAAGGATATTATACGTTTAAGGTTTAATATTGTATTGAATTTATTTCATAAGTTTTCCCTTACTGTAGTGTGTGTTAACATATAAATTGGAAATGTCTTGACCTTTTTGGAACAGGTTCAATTCAAATGGCATAAAGATAAATAAGAGCTCCATTGCAGAGGGTGTACCTAAGCAGCCATTTGAAAGCTATGGGAACGATGGAACCTGTGACTGCATAAGATCATCATATAGAAATCTGAATCATTCATTGGATAGGATGGCAAAATAAACCAATAAAGAATAAATTTCTTTGGAGTCCATAAGTCGACCCCAAATATCTTAGAGTTAATATTTGCCTGTAAGATACTTATTGGGCAGTACCGATATATAATAAAAAAGGTATTTGTATCCTCATATTATAGTATAATATATGTGTAATGAGTCAATACAAATTTATTCCTAGGACCTCAATATTTAGAATCCAAATTTGCCATAGATTCTTCACAAGGAGCCGTATGAGAAGAAACTTTCATATCTGATTCTAAAATAGAGATGGGATTCAAATAGTATTATACAACCATCAACTAGAACCCAAAAAGAGCGAAATTTCGTCACCAATATATGGGAAGAATCAAGGGAATATCTTCTCGAGGTAATCGCATTTGCTTTGGTAGATTTTCTCTTCAGGCGTTAGAACCTGTTTGGATCACATCTGGGCAGATAGAAGCAGGTGACGAGCAATTACTCGTTATGCCCATCACAATGTAAAAATATGGATACATATATTTCCCGACAAACCTATTAGAACGAGACTTGCAGAAATACGTATGGGTTCGGGAAAAGCCAAGGGATTTCTAGAATATTGGGTATCCATCTTCAAACCAGGTCGAATACTTTATGAAATAAGTGGAGTATCAAAGACTATAGCTAGAGCATAGATGTAGAGTAGAAAAATAAGTGAATAAAAGTATAAACTACAATAGATCAAGAGAAGAGTAATATGAACAATAAATCATATTTATATTGAAGACCAGAGGAAAATTTGTGAAGGGGGTTCTCATGCAAGGTTAAATAAGATTTGGAGCAAGCATATTGGAGTGAGTATTTAAGAAGACTCATGTGACAGGTTTTTGGAAAGGTTTTTAAGCAGATTTGGACAAGGGTATGAGAATATATTTTAAGACAATTCCATGAAGACTATATGATGAAATTCATAAGAGGATAGTGAGTTTTGTTGAGCAGATTTTGAGAAGAGGAATTTAATTAAGATTTGGTGAAGGAGGTAAATAATATCATCATAAAGAGAATAAAGATTGTAATGTCCATCATCCATTGAAGAAGCAACTTAGAGGGAGGTACTTTTCTTTGCAAGTCAATGCTTCCTAAAGGAGATATTGGTGTCTCTCTAGTAGGTTGGTGTCTACAAATTAATTTGTAGGAGTTGGTGCTTCTAGTGGGTTGGTGCCTACGAATATTTGTTAAGGGGATTGGTGTCTCCTATAGGTTGGTGCCTACAAAGTTGTAGGAAGAGTTTAGATAAAAGCATTATTGTGTTGTGGTTTTCACCCATAAGGGTTTTCATGTAAATTTATCATTTGTTATTGTGCTCTTCTCATGTGCATGATTATTGATATTGAATAAATGATGTTATTGTGACTGATAAAGTTTTAATTTGATAAAAGTTGCATTATATTGATTATTTACTCTCCTTCGAGAGTCAAGATTATCCCTGGACACCCCATCAACAAGAGAAAATATAAATGCATAATTATTATAAGAAGACACATTAAAAATATTTTTATTTTTATTTTTATTTTAAACAAAAAATACAGAACTTAACATTTTATTAAAAAATTAACATAAAATTCAATCATATTAAAAATAAATTAACTATAGAATAACTCATAATAAATAAAATAATTTTAAAATTAATAAATAATAATATTTTTATAATTAAATTAAATAAGATTCAAATGAATAAAATTAAACTGATTCTTAAATAATTTATTTATAATGAAAATGACTGCTATTCATAAAATATAATTAAAAAACTCAAATAAATAAATTTAAACCAATTCTAAAAAATAACTATTAAAAATAATTCTAATATTTTGAAACAATTTAAAATATATATTAATAATATTATCTTAATCACCTCAAACCTCTTCCATAAGAATAGCACTAACTATGTAGCCGCCTAAAACACAAACCATATGAAAGAGAGTAAAAAAAAAAAAAACTCCTTCATATGAATCACTTGCTATTCACATGAACATTAGATGTTAGTCCTTCAGTGCTATCTCATCGTTCTCTCTAGAAATGATCAATTTTCCCTCCTATTTTATCATGTCTATCCACAAACCTAATTTGGATTCCTTACACCCTTACAACAAATAACATAAATTCCTATGATTACGGCATTTTCTGCAATAAAGAAGTGGTGGAAATGGAATGGCATTTCATCATGGAATGCGCGGCTTATGAGGATATTCGAACCAACCTTAAACCATACACATTAAGCAACATATTAAGTCTAGAGAATGTCAGTCAACTCTGAGTGTTCTAACACTTTTAAGTCTAGAAATCAAAGCTTAATGTGTGTGCCGTCCGAAACTAGTAATCATTACAAAAAATAGTTTAAAGATAACATGCATCAGCTATTTGAAAAAGATATGATTAATCACACAACCAACTTACTAATCAAGATTAATAATGGGAAATCCAACATCTAAAAGTATTTATAGATAAAATAAAGATAATTTGAAGAAGCTGATGTCAAAAAGAGGGTAGTCGCGGCCGTTTCATATTTTGCCTCCGTGTTGCAGATTCATCTTCCTACCTAGCGGAAAGGATTCGACTTTGATAGATCTGGAGAATCCCTCAGGTAATAATATTTGAGGTAGGCTACATCTTTGCTTTCAAACCAAAGATGTGCTCCTTGCCGCTCTTAATAATTTTCTTATTCTTCTAATATTTAATAAATGTAGCTCAAAATCTTACTTCGGTTTCTCTGCTGGTGTTTTAGTAGTCTTTTGTTTACTCTTTTGTCCCGATCCGATATATTTCCGCTAAATATCTGTGTTTTCTTTGACAGATCTGGAGACTCCGTCAAGGAAATATTTGAGGTCGGCTACATCTTTGCTTTCAAAACAAACGGTATGCTCATTGCCCTTTTTCTTTTATAATTTTCTGTTTCTTTAAATATTCAAAAAAGTCTAGCTCAAGATCGATCTTACATTTCTCTGTTGGTGCTTTATGAGTCTTTTGTCCAGATCGGATATATTTCAGCTAAATCTCTGTGTTGTCTTTGACAGATCCCGAGACTATCTCAGGCAATATTTGAGGTCGGTACATCTGTAATAACCCACCATGATTCATCCAACAAAATTGAGTATATTTTTTTTTTCTTTATTATGTTTTATTCAATTGCATACTTTGGGCATCCATCCAAATAGGATTGGGCATTCATCCATTCGGGATGAGCTTCTAACCATACGGGTTAGGCAATTGTCCATACGGGATGTAAATTCCATCTATCCAATACGGGATAGGCATCTACCCATACGGGGTAGGCATCCATCCAAACGGGATAGGAGATGCTCTGGCCAGAGACTTAGACTCATCGGGACCATTCGGGTCCTGAGCCACTCACTAAGTACTACATTCTTCTAACAAGAATGCACCGAGGTCGCCGTCCTTAGGAGTAATAAGGAAATAATACAAGCTTGAATTCCGCCTCGGAATTTGGCTTAAAGCCTCGGGAAGTCAAGCGAATCCATACGGGATTCCTTCCGAGTATGCATTGAATTAAGTTTGATTATCTTATCTTTCAATTAGGATTCTTACTCAACCAAGCCTAGACCCCACCCACGAACGCCTGAGTACGAGGGACAACTCCGTCCCAAGACTGCCTACATACCCGCTTCGGCACGGGATCAAGGCGTAAAGTATGTAGTTCTATTTTCTAATCTATGGTTTGATGTAAACTGATTTGTGGGTACGCAACCCTTTCTAGGGTCAGTGTCCCAGATAGTTTCTCTGCGGTTGCTACCCACGAAGGTAGCACTTAAGCGAAGGCTCAAGATGGCCTATTGCTTGTGGCCTAAACAAAATAACTAGAACCTAATACTTATCATGAGCGTCACCCAATTGCAAATCACCAATATCCCTTCGAGGTAAATAAATAATTAAATAAATAAAGTAAATTTCACGAGAGCTCTTAACTTGACCATCCCTAAGAGGGGTTTACTATGGTTTATCTCAACGGATGTGAAATTCATTAAAAGTTATCTTATTAAATTATCGATCCAAGAGGGATTACCCGCCCCTTGGATTTTAACTTCCAAATGTCCCTTATTACTCCCCGACGATTTATAGGGACGATGCCACAGACATCGTTAATGCAGCTTTATTAGGCGTTAAGTGCAGTAGTTCAACACGACGGCATTACCCGTAAGCGTGACCCAGAGGCACCATATATACCGAACGCTGCTAGTTTTGGTTTTCCAACTTCCTTTATTTAGTTTTCTAACTACGAATAACAAAATGAAAGCGTAATTAATTGAAGTAACTACTTGAAGTGTAATTTGCATAACAAATGGAACTTGCATAATAGTAATTGCATGAAAGATATAATAATTCGCATGCTATGAACGAAAGCAATTAATCCATGATGTAAGATGACTTAGCGAGTCCAAAATGATGATTAAATCTAAATATTTGTAATAAGGTAAGTTAATCTCCAAGGACCAATCAAGTGTCCCAATGTTTTCTTAATTTTAGAAGAATATAGTCTACAATTTTAAAGTCTATTAAGGATAGTTTAATTACAATCATTAATCCCATTTTTAATTGAAAGTCAATATCCTTAAATTTACACTAAGGAAAATAAAATCATCATTAAATGTCATTATTATCAACCTTAAAAAAAAAATAAACTAAATGGTAATTAACTTAGATTATTATTTTCAAAAAAAACAATTTAAAACTTCAACTTCGAATTACAAAAAAAATCAATTTTAAAAGGTTTTGTTATGATAATAAAGGGGCTGCGGGGTGGGGACCACGGGTCCCATCACCCCTGCGGCCCTGCAGTCGCAGGTCCGCAGGGATGAGGGGATGCCGTGGGCCCCCCGTACCCTGCAACGGTTTATTGAAACCGTCCATGCAAACTGCGACCCGAGCACGTGGAAAGCCGTGCGTTACGGAGCTTAAGGAGATTTTTCTACGTTCGATGGGGTTTTCTTGCTTTTGGGTTTATATATATATATATATATATATATATATATATATATATATAAGTACCTAAATGTTATAATGCATAAATATATATATATATATATATATATATATATATATATATATATGAGTACATAAATGTTATATTATTATTATTATCATTTTTTTATCTCATACAGGAGTATTAAATTTATTTTTAATGAGTTATTGAAGATTACTCAGAGCAAGGTAATGTTTGTAGATTAGATTTCAGAGATAAAATGAAGCAGTAACCAAAGGGATTTTTTTTCATTTCTTTGTTTTTCTACAGGGAAATACATTTACAGATAAAGAGAGTTTATTTCTTTTCTTCATTTCTTCTGTTTCCTACACAGGGAAAACTCATTCACAGAGAAAGGAATTCATTTCTTTACACAGGAAAAATTTCATTCACAGAGAGAGAGTTGTTCATTTCTTTACACAGGGAAAATTCATTCACAGAGAGAGTTATCCATTTCTTTACACAGGGAAAATTCATTCACAGAAAGAGAGAGTTATTCATTTCTTTACACAGGAAAAATTCATTCACAGAGAGAGGAGATTTATTTATACACACAGGGAGATCTAATTTTTATCAAAATAAACTGAAGATAATGAATCTAATTTCCATTTACTCTGAAACTAATTTCTTTTCAGAAGTAAAACAATGAATCTTGTTTTCTACAAAATCAGAAACTAAGAATTTAAAACAATGAATTTCATTCTACAAAATCTGAAACAAATTTTCTTATCAAAACTTTAAACAATGAATTTTATTTTCTAAAGATCTGAAACTAATATCAAAAATTTAAACAATGAATCCTATTTAACAATAAATCTCATTCTCTACTAATTCCTTATCAAAATTTCAAACAATGAATCTCATTTAAGCCATAAATCTCATTCTTTACAAAATCTAAGACTAATTTCATATCAAGAATTTTAACAATGAATCTTATTTAAACCATGACTCTCATTTTCTACAAAATCTAAACTAATTCTTTAACAAAACACAAATGAATTTCATGTTCATAATTAATCTAATCAAATCTAATCTACCATAAAAATAAGATGCATAAACTAAGTTGAAGGAACCTGGATGCTTGAAGATGGTGTAGAATCTTCCTTGATCCTCCAATTTGAAGAGAAATCCTCCCAACAAAAATCTTAGCTGCCAATGAGAGTGGACTACAAAAGAGAATTCAACTTGCAGAAATTTCTTATGGAATAGCTAACTTTTCTTTTGAAACTTGTACCTATTTTATAAAAGAAATTTCAAATTCCCACTACCTAATTATTAATTGGAAAAAAAAAAGAGATTCTCTCCCAATTTGGCCTCCATGCAAATTAATTGGGCTTAGTGGGAGGAGTTACATGCAAGGAGGTGGAGAAGCCTCTAGAAGCTTCTTATTCCTCCTACAACATGTGCCTTAATTTGGGTGAGGGAAATTAAATAACTAATTTAAAATATATATGCATTTTCCATGTGTGTGGGGTTTTTTTTTTTTTTTATTCCCTTACAATATTCATTCAATAATTCATCCAAAGAATATAAGTAGAGTTTTGTATTTAAATCAAAAAAAGTGATAAAGGAGGGTTGTGACAACATCTTTGCTTTCAAAACAAAAAATGTGCTCCTCGCTATTTTTATAATTTTCTATTGCTTTTAATAGTTTAGAAATGTAGCTCAATTTCTTGCTTCAATTTCTCTACTAGTGTTTTACGCAGTCTTTCGCTTTCTCTTTTGTTCGGATCCGATATATTTTAGCTAAATATTTTTGTTTTTTAAATAAGAAATGTTCTCTGCATCTCAGCATTATTAGAATGAAAATCATCCCCTTCACAGGTGTAAAACAAATCCGAAGTAAAATATTTAAATAGGAGAAACACAAGTGCACAGTCGCGTATATAGCGCATGCATGCTTAATTGCAGACAGTCGCCCTGTAATTTAGTGTGAAGGCTAACGATCTTCCATTAAATTTTGTAATTGTGACGTCTGTTCTACAATAAGAAGCTGTGAAAATAAACCTGTATTTGATAAATTTATGTGATCTCTACTCTAAATGTCAATAGCCAACCAAATTTTCTCTTACAGATGAAGTCTTTGAAAAATTAGTAATATTTTATAGCAGTTTTCTGTCTCTTGTGAATGTGAGTAGAGTAAGTTGTCCATAATGCTAAAGCTAACGCAAAGGACGGATGAAATTGGAAATTGTGAATGGTTGACACTGGAATGAAGTTTGATCAATTGTGAATAGAGAGTAATGTTATGTAAACAGGGAAACATTTCTGATGTTAGTAGAAAAACCCCCTGAAAGAGAATTTTTTTTTGTCAGGATTAGCATGGTGGTTGATTTTTATATATATCTTTAGAGAAAAATAAAGTTGGTGAGCAATTAGAATAGTAGAACTAGTAGTAAAAGATGATTCATGATCATCTAGTTTCATACATTTAAAAAAAAAATCTATTGGGAATAGGCTCTTAGTTAATAGGAGGGTCATCGAGATTGTCTTCATTACTTTGCACTTTCTTAGAAGATTGAGAAATGGTCAAGGTTAGTCAAGGAAATTGTCACTATATAGTCATCTTAAAACTCCTCTAGAGTGGTGTTGAGGAGAAGGTGAACGCTAGAGAGAGGACTCAGATCAACCATGAGAAATATGACTATGAGCTCTAAGCTAAAAAATTGAGAATCAATATGTCCATGGGTATACTAACTTTTGTCATGTCAATTCCATCGAAGAGAGAATTGACCCCTATCTAAAAGAGGAGGGGACTCAATGGTATTCTAGTAACCACACAAGGAGCATTGCCCCAATGATCAAGAATACCTTGTAAGTGGTCCACCTCAAATGCAACTTTATTAGCTTCCACTTGCATCTACATTAACTCATTAGAACATATCATAGATTTAGAATACATGTAGAACTAGTTTTCAATAGTACATTGATAAAAAGGGTAAAATTCCTAGCTTTCCAATTGCGAAATAGGATCTCCATTCTAAAAGTATGCTGAAATTGAGTATATTTAACAAGGAATCCAAGCCAATCTCATATGAAGAATCCAATGAGCTAACATCCAGGTCCTATCTATCCTTTTGAGAATCCATTCAAAATTCAAATGTCTAGGTTACTCTACATGTCCCACGTAACCTAGTTATGATAATAGCCAATGTTAGAATAAAAAAGATCGAATGTACTACACAAGAAATTTAGTCTGTCCTTTACAAACTATTTAATATATAGATAAGATAGTACACTTTTTAGGCACATACTCAATCATTTTAAATTCTTCACACACAATCCATCTAGCTATAGAGAAAATGAATCAACAATCCACCACCAAAGAATGGATTATTTAACATCATTGGAAGCATAAACATTAACTATTCTTAAATAATTATATCAACATTCAAGAGAGACCATAACACTTTGTTAGTGGGACCATCATATCCTTGATCCACTGCATTTAGGAGAGAGAGAAAGGTGACAACTCCGCCATGACTTATCTTCTGGTTGTTGCACCAAAAATGATTGGCTAATCATATGATTGAAAAATACAATAGATCTACAACTTAATCTCTTACAAACAAAGAATATCTATGTTTACAAATCTTTGTTTTACCTCTCACACTATATATTTTCTCATAATGCCTATGAAACCTTAAATTTTCTATGAAAAAATTTAATTCCAAAGGCACGTTGTCATTAGTAAGCTTGTCCAAACTTGCATGACTATTTATGAAATGATCACCTTCTAAATGGGTAAAAACTTTCTAATTGAATCATTAGTATTAAAATTTATCATTTATATGATACATATTCTTCATTATCAAGGATTTTGGGTGAATTACGTGAATCCCTCAACAATCCTAGAAGGAGGTGAATGAAGTGGCCTCTCAACCTAAGAGAATAATTTAATACTAGCTAAAAGAATAATACAAGTTAACTTCAAATCATTTAGAAAATTTAGCTAACAAGTCTCCTTGGGATCATAACCTTATATTAGATTGCATCCCTAAAGATAACTTGCTTTAATATATTAATTATCTTTTCTAATTAGATACCTACATTTGAAGTCTAATATGTTAGTTTCTTTTATATTGATTCTTTGTAGTTAAGCTAGATGGAGTATCAAATGGTATTTTTTATTATTTTGGATTCATCAAGAGTTGTTTGAGAGGACAATATGTCTATTTTTTGAATTATCTATATTGTTACGCATTGGCTATTAGCATTATAAACTCTCTTGTTCTATCTCATTCAATGTCTTACTTTTATTCTTTTCTCAAATATATTTGATATATTGTAGTTAAATATTTTTCCTTTGTAGGGTTAAAGGATTATGGATATTTTGTGTCTTTTTTATATTCTATTGTAGCAATCATATATTTGTAGTATTGAGTCTAATAACATCATATTGAACCTGTCATGACCCAAACTTTCTCTCCTTATTAATGATACAATTGTTGATTAAGCAAATTATTAGTTGTCCATTTAAATTTAAGTAGATAATTATGTGTAAATCTTTATATCTTTTAATATCATAAAAAATGGAATCAAAATAGCTTTTAGTTAGGAATGGAAAATATATATCAGTAAGAAAATTAGAAATAATCTTTCTAATTGTTAAAAAGAAATTAATGATTGAAATATGAAAATAAGATAAAATGTATTTATGATTATTATTCTTACAAATTATCAAATTCTTTTTACTAATGTTGAAATGTAATTGGAGTCCCAACACCATTATTGAGTGGTAGCATGATGGAAAATACATTAATAAGTGGGGACTTATGTTGCATAAAGAAAAAAGGTGATAGTATATTTAAAAGGGAGGAGGTGTTAATTTTGATTGCTCTCTTAGCATTAATAATCGAGGGCATTATGGAAGCTAAATTTATCTAAGTGCTAGTGGAAGTAGCACATAAACGACTCTCTTATATGTTCATCAAGGTAATCCTTTGCATCTATCTATCTTGTGGAAGAGGAGGTTGCAGGTTTGAAAAGGGAAAGAGACTTAGGGTAAGGTCCTATGGAGGGGAGCTTCCTAAAAAAATTCAGTGGGTGTTGCTAAGATTTTTTAGGAATATTTTTAAGTTGGTGATTCCACAATTTAGTAGTGTCATTCAACTTAAAAGTTTAAGCTCCAAATTTTAGGGAAGCGGGTAATCGCGTAATGAATGCTGCAAATTAAAAAATAATAAATAAACACTATTTTACCTGTATTTCTTTTTTGGTGAGAATCAGAAAAATAAATTCTTAAACTTTCTAGCCCCACCCCAATTGCACCTACTGAAATATGCAAGCCTAAAAACTAAGAGTTGCATAAAAAAAATTTGGATCCATGAGACCCCTGCTCTATAAAAAATAGATTTCAGAATCCCATGAGACCTTACCTTAGGGAAGCAGGAGGAAGAAGAATTATCATCGTTATCTCTCACGACAAGAGAGATGAGAAAAGAATTGAAGGCGATACCTTGCTGTTTTGGGGAACATGAAAAGAGAAGGGTGGTGCACTGAATCAATGAAGGAAATGGAAATTTATGCTTCAAGTTAGTCACAGAACCGTAAAGTTGGTGAACCAAAGAATTGTATATCCATCCTTGGAGGAGAGACGCTGGTGAACAGTTTGGAGGGGCGATCTAATATATGAAGCATCTGTAGCAAATCAAGAAGAGAATCATGTGAATTTAACTTGCTAGCATTATGTTGCTTGGATCTCAATCCATTTGATAGAAGAAGACAAGGTAAGTTTAGTCTTACTATAAATCTATTTGCATCTATTATTCTTACTATATTATTATCCTTATACATCGAGGGCGGGGTGAACTCAAGAAAATCTATGTTATAAGTTTCGATGTGTGTTACATTTTCTAACCAATCGAAAAATTGGCTTCTACTCTTCCTTTGGTTTTTATTGAATATTTATTTTGTCTCCTCGACCTGCTTGGGATCTGTCGCTGTAATAAAGCACCTGGATAGATAGGGGTTGCATATTCTTTTGTTTGCTAAAAGATCTTAATTAACTTTTCCCCACGCCCATTTTCTGCCACTATCATAAGGTTTGTGAGATATCTAGCAGTCGATTTGTTTGAACCCATAGTAAGCAATCACCTTCACTTGCATGTCTATTTAGGAAATGCCCTTTTTCAGTGACAACATGCTTGCATGCTTTCAAACAAATTTCTATATCTGTTTAAAATCTGATACCTCACAGTTAGAGAATGATTGAACTTTGACATCTTTTCCATAGCTTTTGAAAATTTACAATCTTGTATAGTCTAAGTTAGTTTAGTGGTGAAGAATTTGTACTCTTGAAAGACAGGTCACAAGTTCAAATCACAAAAGGGATAAAGTATGTACCTCTTGTTTGTAGCACAATAGGTGCCTCCCGCAAGAAGTACAGGCTAATCCCATATTGCTATAAGCCATCTGTAAACTTATGTAGACCACCCAACATCATAAACTATAAAAGAATCTTTCTTTCTTTCTTTCTTTCAAAACATAGATCACCTTTATATTTGCATGATTTTCTTGTTATAAAAATTATTTTTGTTTTGTTGTACAATAGACTACATATCAAAACAAATATCCTTATCAATGCCTATCTATCCTTATGCAAATATTCATTGCAACATTTGATTAGAAAGAATAGATTTGACTCATAACTATAATATCATTTTTAGGAAAACATGAATCATCAAATATAACTAATTTTATTTTGAACATAGATTTTGATAAACTGAAGTTGATATTCAAGAAAAATTTAGTTTGATAAAATTTGATTCAATGCTTTAATATTGAAATATAAATTTTAATAGAAGGAAGAAATTTATCTTGAAATTATATTATACAATCATCAATATGAAAGTATCATTTTATTCTCATTAGTTATTGGTATATTGCTTTATCCTTGAGGAGAATGCATAAGATACTTGAATATTCTTTTATAATCTTAGATAATTCTTCACCAATATGTGAAATCTTCTCATTTCACCAATTTCAACATTTGAGGAGAGAATGAAATCAAACAATAGGAAATAAAAAACTATACTTTCATAATCACATTTTAGTTAAATTATGACTTCTAATGTAGTGAATTAGAAAAAGGGATTTACATTTGGGTTTCTTATTATGGTAATAACATCTTATAAAAGAAAACAAATGAGGAGGATCAATATATTAGGTGTTCTATTCTTTACCCTTTATTAATATATGGTTTTACGATAATCATGTATAGTTAATATGTCATGTTATTCTAGCATAAGTTCTTTTTATGTATTAATTGATATGAAAATATGTCATATTATGGTTGACTTATGATTGGCTTTAAATATCATATTACAACTCTAGAATGTATCTTGAAGATGTGTTGAACATTCTTATCAACTCATGACTTCTTGTTACAAATATCTTATAAGAATAAATGTGATTGATAAATATTTGTGATTATTTTTCTTATATAATATTGATCTTGAATTGGTAGTCATGCTTGCATTCAATTATCAAGAAGATATGCATGGTTGTATTCTTATGTTTTCATTGTTTGTTTTATGTATTTTTGGATGAGTGTCATATATGGGATAATAGAGAAGGATAGATTATCACCATATATCTATCTATTGGAAAACAAATTAAAGAGATGCTTTGGCCAAAGTTTGTTTGATTAACCTTTTAATATATGTTGCTAATTCGATCCTTATGTTTCATACACATTACAATATCATGATATCAATACATTAGCATCTAGATTGTAGATATATCATGTTGTATCGAATTCCATTACTCCGACCAATTTCAGATTGGTAGGAATCCTCATGAAGGTGAATTATTCTTCATGCTAGGAAGGATTCTTAGGAAGCATAAAGACTAAATGTTGAGTGGAAAAGCACTCCAACAATGTTCTCCCTGTGGTGTGCTCGAGCGGAGATTGAATGTTAGGAGTACCTATTATGGTTGTCTTTAATTTCGTATTATATATACTCTTGTATTTGACCTTATGATCTCATGTAAATTAAATAGTTTCCTTACGATTTTCCTAATTTTGGGGCTTTTATAATAAGACTCTTTTTTGAAATAAAATATTGTGTCTTTATTTATATATATTTGAGCAAGTCACTTAATTTATGCTTAATTATGTGTGCGATTAAGTGTATTTATGTAATTTATTATTTTAATATCTCTAAGATCATTATAGAACCCCACATTTATTCATGTGAGGAATCCTAAATTTAACCCTATTAATTGATTTAAAAAATCAATTGTTCATCTTATAAATGCTAAGACACTAAGTTATAATATATTAAATCGTAATATTTAGAAAAATAAATTTAATAATAAAAAAATACAAAAAGAGTTGAATTAATTTGGATCAAGAATGGGCCTTGATTATTCTATAAATAAAGTTAATAGTTTGTAGCGGAAATATGTCTATACTCTAGTATTAAACCTGTGTTTAATAGAAATAAAGTATATTGACTAATCACATAAGATATAAGAAGTGAATCTTTTACTTCTAAAAAATTTAAGTCCAAAATTTTAAAATATTTCTTACCCTTAGGGCTAGGGATATGTTATCAAGAAGGTAAGAATGGGGCCTGTAATGCCCTTCTCGTTTGTGGCTTGCAAATATGTATATCTCAAAAAAAATTGACTATGTATGCAAGGATAGGTGTTGAGTTTTTTTTCTTCTATGTGATTATTTTACTTTTTGCTTCATTTTGTATATGGTACCTTTACGACTCACTTGCATGTTCGAGATGGTGTTCCTCAACATGTTAATCATGTTGTTGCTTGTATTAATATACATGCATGATATTGTGCCAAGTTCTTTGCAAGGACTTGATGCATTCTTCCATGATGAGAGTTCATGTGATGTATGTGAGATGGTGATATACCTGATTTCATTATGTTTCAATATAATGATGTACAAGATATTAGTTAAATGTGAATTAAATGTGATTATGAACTTATGATATTTTGATATGTTAATACTTGTGTTGAAACGAAATGATAACGTAATTTAGATTAGTTAAATGTAATGAGATTATGATTATGATCTATAAACGTCAATGGGTATAATTTGTTATGCTTTGGCTATTATGAACATGCACAAGTAGACATGATGTTTACGGAGTAATTACATGTATAGGGTATTTCTTCTCCTACCTCCACAAGTTTGAATTATACTCCAACTATGGTATGAGAGATGTCACATTGACTATAACTATTTATATCTAGCCCGTCATACTCAATTCAAGTATGATTTTCCATTATTTTGTTCAATGATTACCTTGAATATCGTGGTTGGTAGCATTTTGAAACCATAATCCCTATGTGGATGACCAGTAAAGATTTTTTTCGTGAGAATTTATATTTCTCATGAATTAAAGTCTGAAAATGATTTTTATGGTTTAAATGGTAATTTTTTCATAAATTAATGTTAAAATAGGATTACATGTTTTTTAATGAAAAATGAATGTTGTATGCAAAAATATAAGATTTCTATCTTGGGTCCAATGGTGAAATTGGGTGAAAAGGATTTTTTTTATTTTATTTTAAAATTTATGAAAAAGGGTTTGGGGGTTAAAAGAAAATTAGAGTTCATTTTTACATTTAGTCGATTTTTATGAAGAAAATTGGTACAAAAACCCTCTCTTGGAAAACTGTTTTGTGAATTGGGAGGTAAATATTGAACGGATTGGTGATCAAATGAATTAGGACAAGAATGGGGAGGGTATTGCACTACTACATGGATTTGAGCTATTGTTTTGCATGTGTGAAGAGATTCATATTTGAAGTTTTAGCTAAAATGGAGGTAAGTTCCTCATTTCTCCTCCATTTCATTTTGTCTAAATGCTTGGAAAAGGTTTAATTGATTAGCAAAAGCATTTACTTTGTATTTAGAATTGAATAAAGTGATTCACTTAATTTATTTGTAAAAAATTTCTGAAATTTCCAAAATACAAGGTTACCATGCCCAATTATTCATAGAATGATGAAAACGTGAAGTTTCAGGTGTTTGGAAAATCTAAACTAAAAGGGTATTCTTGAAATTTCAATTTTTTAACTTTCATTTTTTTTCAAAGGTATTTAAATATCAAAATATAAAAATGTGATTTTGATGTAAATTTTGATATGCCTTGTAAAGTGTGAAATTAGATTTGTTTGGATTGTGTCTTATATGATTTTCTTGATTTGGGAAATTTGTAAATGTGATGTGAAAACTTGTGACAACTTGAGAAATTGTAGTGATTTTTTTTATTACCCATTCATTGGAATGTGATAAGCCTAGGTTGTAGGTATTAGAGTCAATTATGGTAGTGGCTTCCAACAGGGGTCGAGACATAAAGGGGACACAAGGATAACTCATTGGGAAGTTATGGTAAAAAGTGAAAACTAATAAAACATGTGGTTAATAATGATCCAAGATAATTTGTGCCCCTCTCATGCATTGAGTGCTTGTAAAGACTAAGGATGACTTGGGAAGACCTAGTCATTCGTGGGGCATTGATTTGGTAAGATTGAGTCTCCTTGTTTGTTGGACTGGACTACTTGGTTCTACATGAGCCATCCCTTTGAGCTATGTGATAACACTTCCCTCTCTTTCTCTCTAATATATATCCCTTAAGTAGTTGAGTAGCACCTAAAAATTGATTATGCCTTTCCTGTTGGTGTTGACTATTGATGCTTATGTGATTGTTATAATATCCCTTGTGATCGAATACCATGTATTCATCATATATTTGATATTGTGTATTCTTCGTGTTTGGATGAGTGTTTGTGCCTCTACTCATATTTCTTGCATGTGTGATTTTTTTGGCCTTGTTAGCATGGATGGAGTGGATCTTTTGATTCCATGTGGTTGGGTGGTGTGTATATGACTATTGGGATCTAAAGGATAGCCAACTAAGCTTTCCCGATGGATCCACTTCTTATGTATTTTCTTATGCTTTTCAATTGATTATTGAAATGTAAAATGTATATTGATAGGACATTTGAGTCCTCTTGTAAGTAATATCTTTTATTGAACCTCTTGTTGAGAAGGATGTAATTATAATTGGATTATGCAATTGGTTATAGATTGTTTTGTGTGTCTTAGTGTTGGAGTTGAGAATGATTGCTTTATGAATGCAACATGTCATTCATGTATCTTTAGTGTTGTCCATTGTCATTTCAAAAAAACAAAAAATTGTTAGGTTTAGCCTTGATCCTTCGAATGTGGCATTATAGGGTTTCAATCAATAGATTATAGATGTTTAAAGGGTATTAACAAGATTGGGTGGTCTTGTACAATTCAATACGAAATTAAACTCAAAAGTATTCCTAGACGTAAACTTGATAGGTTTGTATATCAACTAACATGTAACATGACAACAAAAATCAATAGATACACAAATGTCTAGACTTCACCCCAATCATTATCACAAGTTCAAAGATAAACTATTCGCAAAGAACTTATTATATATATGATAACACTTTTCACATGCACCTATAGATAATAATGGTAGTATAATCCCTTATTATTATTTCTTACATAGTGGCAAGATATAGATATACAGTATATGATTCTCTATTGATTTAATACTTTACACGATTTCTTGAGATCATTAATTGGTTTATACCATCAAAACATATTCATTAGTTCAATTCTATATAAATTCTATCCATCCAGATGTTATCTTATAATTACAAGTCCAAAACCTTAACTAGCATAGTCAATGAGAGGATTGATCAAACAAGAAACAAACAAAATTATAGCAAACATGCTATAAGCTCGCACATATTATCCATAATAACAAATTGCAAACCATAAAGAGGCGTAAACATATATTATTAGAAGACCACCCAAATACTAGTGAAACAATATCCACCAAACCAAAAACTTAAAATATTCACACTAGATGGTGAGGCAAATTATTTCAACCTCAACCCCAAAAACATAGAACTACCAAAGTAACAAAATAAAAAACATATAAGATTTAAGAAAATTATATAAGCGATGTCCTCCCTCTTAACCATTATTACATTTAGGATATACATGACCCATTTCATAAGTAGAGAGACCTCAATCAAACTATAAAAATCCTCATCTTCAAAATAATCAAAATAATTATCTCGCATGAAAAGGTAGGGAGACATGGAATACCTTAGTAGTTTAACCTTGGCTTCACTATACTCCTTTAGCTAGATCTTCTCATTCCCCTTTTGCATTATCTCCTTATCATTGGACTCCATTGTTTTCCTCTTACCTCATTGCAACTCTAAGGAAAGTTGGATCATAAGTAGCCAACACCGCAAACATATTGAGGAAACGAATCCCTTAATACCTCTAAATTATATATATTTTTTGTCAGTCTCATAATATAAATGTGCCAAGCAATGTTGCGTACACAAATTGCACCATCTCTCAAATGTGTGCCAACTCACTATTATTTGGATGTATTGTACAAACTTGAGTAACACTTATGTAAATGTTGCACTCATTATATTGAATGTTCTTGATGTTTTATTTTCATTTCTTAGTTCTTATCTTTTTTCTTTTTTTCTATCTTATAATTTCTCCTTATCCCATATTTTACATACATTCTTTTTACTTGAAACTTAGTCTACGTTAAGTTTGAAATTCAATCATCTATTTTCTTCATCTTCATAATATATTACTAAATTTAATTCAATTTTTTAATGTGAAATTTTTTTTAACACAATTACTTTCAAAAACTAATAAATTAACTCATTTATATGAACCATGGATAAATCATGTCTATGATGTCCTCATGCAAGTTTAATGGGTTATGAACCATTATTGTAATTAGCATTAAAATTGGCTCAGGTTATTATAAGTGTATTCAAAATCTCCACCAAAAATCATTTTAATAATGGTTGATGATTATTAATACTTTTTTTTTCTTAAATTGTTACTTTAGTGTCCATATACCTCTTAATTTCTCAATAATTATTTTAAAAAATTAACTTCAAATCACTTCTACAACATTTTTTTATAATTATTAATGTCAGTTTGAATGTTCATATGATACCTACTTTCTTGATAATAAATCACATTTTTTTTACTATCTAATTTAAAATATTATATATCTTTTAAATCTTTCTTAATTTATTTCTTAAATAATTCCCTTACCATATATATAGATGGCAATGCTTTGATTGCTACCTAATTTCGTGTCATTGATTCTTGATCTATAAATTCCTATCCAAGAAAATTATTTTTTTGTTTATAACTTAAAGGATATCTAATTAAGAAGGAAACAAAAGCCCTTAATCATAGTACTTATAGTAGATTATGCTAATGTAGAATATTTTTGTAGAATATTTTTTTAGAATATTTTTTTTAAATAAGTCTGTTAGTTGATGTTACCATGTTATGATAATGATTGTTTAGGTGCACAATATTGAATGTAATCGCATACCACAATTCTAGATAACAATTGTTATTCTAGGTTACACTGAACTTTTCTATGTATATGTATAGCTAATTAATTAATCTGGTTTATCTTTTGGGATTCAATTTGTGAAATTTCATATAGTTTAATTTCCACCAATATTGGTGGTTCTCACATGGTATCAAAGCTTTGTCTAGTACAAATGCTAATTCATTTTATTTATTTTTCTAATTTATTAGCAATCATATTAATTTGAGTGTAGTTCATGGGAAGTGTTGAGTGAGGCTGTGGATCAGAAAGGATCATGAATCTGTGTCATTGTTGCTCTTGTGTGCCCATGAATACATGGCTTGGTTGAAGGATTGTCTCTACCATAATTCAGGAAAGCCCTATGAATTCCATTGGTGATTGCTTGAAGGCTGATCCATTTTGTAGTGCCCCTCCATGAGTCATCTTTCTCCTTTGTACAACAATAGGTCATATTGATATAGCTTGGTCTAATTTAAGATGATATGATGCTATCATACTATGTACTAATCCCATTTCATGATGATGATTATGATAGTGCTTGATTGTCGTGAGTGTCTTCTAAGTGTATTCGTGATAGAGACGATGTCATATCACTCATTACAAGTATGATATGATGTTGCGATTCTCATCACTTGCCTACTTATTTACGATATATGTTGTTGTACTTGAGTTGGTGATGACAGGTTTACAGGTACCAAACATCGACTCCACTTGGCTTCACAGGTCCGAGCGTGTCTTATCCCAATGGCAAGTTGATCGGAGATGACATGAAAACCCACTATATACTCTAGGTTTAAGTTGATTAACCATGTCAGTATAGTGTCTTGGTGCGAGTTGTTGTTTAGCGTCTAGTGATTCCTTGGGTTATTCTTGTTGTGTAGTGTTGTGATTATTGTTTGATTTAATTATTAATTTATTAATTAATTAGACTAATTTATATAGTTTAATAATGTTAAATTAAATTAATGGATTAATATAGTTTATACTAATAAATTAAATAAATAGTTTGTATAAATATCTAATATTAATGTATGATTATTAATTGGGAATTATTATTATTTTATCCTTTGGCTTTATATTTAATTTAATGATTTGATACCAAGGATTATTTATTATTTATTTAATTATTTGTGGTTTTTAAATTAATGTGGGTGTTTGTTTATATCCTTTGATTATTTGATTATTGAGCTTTATATTTAATTGTGCCCATGGTTTTATTTATATTGGTTGATTATATTATATAATTTCCTATTTCTACCATCTCGGGGTTGATTAAATAATTGTTTAATCTACCTACCCTATTTTACCATTGGTTGTGAGCTTGGTAAGTTTAAAATATAATATTTTATATTATCTTGACTTGATCTATGGTATGGTTGGTTGGAAATATATTATTTTGGTAATATTTCTATTGGCCGACATTTTTGTATGGTTTTGGCTATGATTTCTATTTAATTATTTTTCTGTGCATTCACCCGGGTTGGCTTCCGGAAAGAATTTTCTGAACATTCAACTGTGGCATTGGTTTTGAATTGGGTTTTGCTTGAAGATTGTTTGGCTTAGTTGAAGTATTGGATTTCTCTTCATTGAATTCCATTTTCCATAACTCCAATTATTCCAAGTTGGAGATTTTAGCCTATGCTTCTCGCATTTGGTTTTCAAAAGATTATTTGCTAAGTGTTTGTGATGTTTGTTTGGGTTGGGATAAATGAAAATTCATTTGGATATTAATATTATGCTTTGGAATAAAATTTTAATAAGGGACTTGAATTATATATTTACTGTATTTGCCATGAGAGGCTTTTTGTGTTTGATACAGAGCACTTCTTGTGTATGCTTGTTGTGTTGGTTTACCCCGATTGAGCCATGTTTTGGTTTTGTATATGGTGAAAATGGATACAACAATATTGAAAGACTAAATGAATTCAACCACAAAACCCTAGCCTAACAATCAATAAAGATCCACCATAACATATGAAGATTACCTAAGACAATGCAAATCAAATGAAATCACAAAGATTATACCATCACATGTCCAATAGGGTTTGGATCTCCATTTTTCCTATCTCCATTGATCTTGCTTGATATATTTGCTCTCAGATTTTATGTGCACAAGAGCTCAACAAAGAATGGAAATGTGGTTGCAAGTAGGATCGCATATGAAAGTGCAAAGGCGTAGTGTAGTCGAGTGCGTAATTGAGTTAGTCAGTTAGGGTTGATAATGAAGGAAGCATCTCCTTATATAGAAGACACCATAAGAAATGGAGGGATAAGATTGAGAGGTGTAAAAGATAAATGGTCGACTATGATTAGAGGGTAGGTAAAGAAAATAATAAAATAATGAGAGGGTAGGTAGTGTATGAATTAAGAGATGAATGACGTGTCATGGGTAGAAAAGGTTAATGAATTAATTAAATAAATAAAGATTCATTTAATTAATAGAGGAAGTGGGATCAATTAAATAAATAAAAGTATTTATTTAATTTAGGAAAAGGATAGTTTAAATAAATAAATGTATTTATTTAAAGGAGAAATAAGGCTAGAAGAGGATAAATGAATTAATTAAATAAATAAAGATTTATTTCATTAATAGAAGAATTAGGCTTAAGTAATTAAATAAATAAAGATATTTATTTAATTAGACATGACAATTTTAGGTGTCTACATTTTGCCCCTCTTTGAGACAATGCAGCTTGTTGCGTTGTTTCAAAGAAGATAATATGAACTGATACAGAGTTGCCCCAAGATGGGAATGATATGCCCCCTCAAGAGATTGGATGAAAATGTCTGGAAAGATCGCAGACAATATCTCGATAAGAAAGAAAGGCTAGAATGGACTGACCGGATAGAGTGACAAAGTCATGGGATAACGAAGACTGACTCGGGCTAGGGCTAGGGCAAGGGCTAGGACAGTCTATAAAATAGACCATGAGGGGAATACATCCTCATTGTCATCCACACACCTAAGAGATCAGAGTGCAGAGAGAGAATAGAGCAGCAACAATCAGCAGCGATGGCATTGGTGCATAGATTCGATCACGTTCACCGATTTCAGAGGCCAACCGACACAGGAGAGCCGGTAAGTACCACAAAACCTCCTTGTACTTTGTCACAATAAATGTTGTCATTAATGCATCTTAGGTAGTCCAATAAATGCTCTTTAGGATAATGTCAAAAACGTGTAGGCGCGTCTAGGTTGGCTAGGCGCGTCTGCATTGGTGTCAAGCACGTCTATGCTGGGAAAAGCATCTGTGCCAGATGCGAGCGCGTCTGCGTTGTGCAGGCGCGTTTGTGAAATGTGGGTACGTTTGTGCAGGACAAGCGCGTCTGTGCAGAACAGAGGCACGTTTGTGTATTTCAGGCGCATCTGTGCAGAGCAGGCGCGTTTGTGTAGTCTTTAAGTGCGTTTATATCATGAAGGCGCATTTATGTCTTCAAGGTCAAATCGGCAGTTCTGTGATGAACATACGTTGTTGATTGGATAAGCTGCTGAGAGGATACACTCAAGCAGGTCCTCCAGGGAAGACTAGGATAGCAGATAGGGCTAGGATTAACTATTATGTGATAGAACATACGTTGCCAATTAGGAAACTACTCAAGAGGATACACTCAAGCAGAGGCCCTAGGATAGGATTGATCGAGGCACTTTGTGATGAATAGTGAGTACCAAGACATAGTACTTTGTGATGAACAAGGAGTACCAATAGGAGCAGCACTTTGTGATGAATAGGGAGTGCAAATATGAGTAGCACTTTGTGATGAACAGGGAGTGCTAAAACGTAGTACTTTATGATGAGCAGTGAGTACCACTAGGATAAATAGCAACACTTTGTAATGAACAGTGAGTGTCACTAGGATAGAAGCAACACTTTGTGATGAACATTGAGTGTCACTAGGATATAGTATCATAAGCACTTAAGATAAAAAGCAGCATTTTGTGATGAACAGGGAATGCCACTTTGACTGACACAGTTGATTTGCTTGACTGCAGGAGTACCTACCTATGCTGGAGTAACGGGAGAGATTCCCGTCGACTCAGAGGTTACGACCGGAGCTGACATTTGAGGACCGAGCTACCATTGAGGTTATAGGTTTGCGATTCATTTTGTATGTGCCTGAGTTTCGGGCAAACATGGGATTACTAACTGCACTTGCTGAGAGATGGCACTCAGAGACTTGCACTTTCCATTTGCTGATGGGTGAGATGACAGTCACCTTAGAGGATGTGTACAGGATTATGAGGATATCGATAATGGGGAGTTAGTTCCTTACGATCGAGACGGAGATAGGGATGCACTGAGACGAGTGTTTCAGGACCCGGGATTGGAGATGAGGGTTGGACACATGGCATGGGACACGATGACATGGATTGGATTAGCATTACCGGCATTACTGGAAGGAGTGATCAGTGGATTCCTTTGTCCAGATAGAGCGACACGAGGATTGGTTGTGTAGCCATATGTATTTTGACATCATTGTATCATGACACTTATGATTTTTGATATATATATGAGATGATTCATCTTTGCAGCAGCTATATGCATGTGTACCTATGTGATGTATGTTTCTATGTGATGCTTATGATATGGATGCAAATATGTACATGATGAAATGCAATATTTTTGTTCTTTTATGTTTTTAAATGTTATGCAAATGCAAATGTGAATGTATGAAATGCAAATGACTATTTACATGATAAGAATGTAAGATATGCTAACATGTGTTGTGTGCATGATGTGATGCAATTGTGATATATATATATATGTATGTATGAAATGAGATATGTGGTAATGTAGGTGCAACTACATGAAATGCAAATGTTTTTGATGTGTCATTATACTCAGTCATGTGATAGCAGGCTACACGGACTCAAGAAGGACGATGGAAGTCAATCAAGAAAGGGGGATGGAAGATAGAAGATATGAAAGTGAAAGAGCTTCTTGTGTGTTATCATCATTGAGCTTTATTATGGCAAAATAGGTTATGACAATCGAGGCATATGTTTGAGCCAAAAAGTCATTGTACCTGTTTGCATGGAGATAAGACAGTCACAAACAAGGAATGACCCAGTTCACACTAGACTCTCAGTGTCCTCATATCCTTGGACAAGTCATGGCATTACTAAGAGACAATCCATAGACAACAAAGAAAATAGGTGACGATACCCCATCCCTACCTTTCTAGTCAAAGACATCCTGGAGATAGAATCTCTAGTCAGAGACATCCCGGAAAAGCTAAAAGACATGTCACCAGAAAGATAAAATCAAAAGAAAACCAAGACTCGACACCAACATCCACTGTAGTCCTCAAGTTTTAGTGTCTCTTGTCACTTGTATAAGTCTTATTTGATTGTGGTCAGAATGTTTACTTTCACAAAAAGGATAGATAGCACTAAACTATAATGTTGTCTGAGTTGTTGAAAGATTTGATTTGTTGAAGCCCATTGTTGTTGTTGTGTCTCATCTGAAACTGACTAAATCCATGAAACTAATACTTTATTGTGGAGAAGACGGAACTTTATTGCGGATTGTGCGCGGATAGACTAAAGAAAAGTGGAAGAAACTATGCTCCTCAAAACGTGTGATGCTCTTAGTTCCACACCCATCACTAGACGTAGGATTTGCCTTAGCCACAGATAGGAGTTGATTTATTATGGATGGAAAGGGGTGAAAAGGGAGGTTCATTATGAATGGCTAACCAATCTTAGGTAGATCAATAACAAGCCATGATGGGAATGGGTAAGTTTATTATGCATGGATAGGTTATGAGTGTGTGCAAAGTGAAGGATAAAATGGAATCCTGAAGGAGGGAGGAGCAATGTCTCTACACATGGCGTCGGTGACCCAGTTTTCACCATGGTACTTGCCCAGGGCGCCACTGAAGTGATTTTCACCGTTGGACAAATTTTTTTTCTATTTTTTCAATTTTTTTGTGTTACAAGGCGTCTGTTTGCCAGGTTTTCACCAGGTAACAATTTTTTGTTTTTATGATTTTATTTTTTTTTTGATTTTTTTATTTTTTTGATTTTTTTGTATTTTTGAATTGTTGAATGAATTTTTTTGTATTTTTGAATTAGGATACTCTGAAGGGCTATGTGTTAAACCTATGAAGGTGCATGTTGTTGATAGGATCCTCCAAAGGTTCACCCTCTGTGATTGAGAGCTGATATGCACCAAATCCATAGGTTGTTATGATGATGTAAGGACCAAGCCAATTTGGTTCGAATTTGCCCTTCTCTCTGTCTTGCTGATTTTTAGGATTTTCTCTGAGAACTAAGTCACCTACCTCAAATGTGCGAGGCTTGACTTTATGATTGTAACTGCATTGTTCCTTGACTGAATGATGTGTAGCTCGAGTGACTGTCTTCCTTGATAAAGGAATTGAGATAGAATTACTAGTGTGTGGACTACGTTTTCCCATATGTGTGTCACCTAAAGAAGTTTGGGCATCCCTGATAAAAAATTCCCTTGAGGAAGCTCCATTAAAGGTCCATGATGTATCGCCAGAAGGGAATAGATGTATGGAACAAGTGTATGAGTGATGAAGGCTTATGATTACGAAAAGAAGTGAAAGTAGGATAGCATGATGGAGACTTAGGATCAACAAGTATGCTTTTTGACTTAAAATTGTAGAACTTTTGCCCCCAGTTATTTTGATATTAGGGGAGATCAACTCTTGCTCTTTTTTGTTCATAGGATTTTCATCCTTGACTTTGATTTTTGTAGAGTCCAATAGGTTTTGATTTTGATTTTTACTAAAGGACTTTTCTTTATTTTTGACTTTTAGATTTTTCTTTTCATATATTGATTTTTGATCCCCAATTAGTAAGGGATTTTCTGATTCTTGTTGATCTGGTCTAGGAGTGGAGTGGAAATGGAATGAGTGGATGAAATGGTAAAGCTATGTGAGTTCTCAAGAGGGTTGGCGATATGCTCAATAGATTCTTTGTTGGAACCACTCTTAGGACTATTGATATCAAAAGATTCTTGCACCACCAGAGGAGATTTGCATTCAAACTTAGTAGCCACAACACTAGGTGGTTCACACCCAATTCCTTGCAAATTGTTTGTAGATTGTTCCTGTTGACTTAATACCTTAGGAGATAGTGGGAGTTGATCAACATGAAAGACATGCTCACCACATCCCAGGTCTTTAAACTTGAACTTTTCTTTGAGCTCTGTTTGTTTTGATGTCGAAGGTTTCAGGGATTCTGGATCAACATATGCTGAAGAAGGAATAGCCTCTCGATTGAATGGTATTGTTATTTTTGATCTAGGTCAGAGATTGTTGCAATATTTGAATGGATTTGGGTCAGCTTTGATAGTCACTTCAACTCCATTGTGTGGAAACTTAATGCATTGATGGTATGTAGATGGGACTACGCTCATCTCATGAATCCATGGATGTCCTAGCAATATGTTGTATGTGAGATCCAAGTCTAGGACTTGACAAACCACATCCTTTGTAACTAGCCCAACCCTGAGAGGTAAGGTGACTGTGCCTTTGGATGAACGCTCTTCATCAGCATATGCCTTGATGGTGATTGCATGTGTAAAATTTATAGCCTTTTCAGAATATCCCAATTGTTTAATAGTGCTCAATGTACAAATGTTTAGACCTGCTCCTCCATCTATAAGGACTCGTTTTATTCGATGTTTGTGTATGAAGGCTTCAATGTGTAACAATGCATTATGTGGTTGACTTACAGAGGTGTCATCGACTTCTGTGAATGTAAGGGAGTGTGGAATGGAAAGGTATCCCACCATGGCTTGAAACTGGTCCACGTTCAAATCAATAGGGATGGAAGTGTCTCTCAAAGTTTTATCAAGAATGGCTTTATGTGCGAGGGATATTCGTAAGAGCTCAAGGATGGAGATAAGCGCAGGTGTCTTCCCTAACTATTCTACAAGGTCATATTCAGGTTTAGTTGATGACGAAGCGGTATTTTTAGTTGGGGTACCTTGCAAAGTGAATTTACCTCGACGAGTTGTAACATTACATTCAGAGGTAGGTTCGGAAGAAGATCCAATGCCTTTTAGGACAATCTTGGGTCTTTGGGTAGAATTCTCAGGCTTTTGTCCTTGATGATAATGGTAGAGACATAATTGTCCATCGAAATGTGATTGATAGTTGAGTCATAGTTATAGGATGCTCTGGTATAGTTGGTTTGGTCATTTGTGGCTTTAGCTTTTCCCTTGTCATGTTTTGGGAATGGTTCCTTAAACATCTCATGTTCTTGATTGGATGAGTGTCCTTCAATCTCAATGTCACCTCTATCAGTGAGATCTTGTATGATGTTCTTCAGTTGATGACAATTTCCTGTTTTATGTCCCTTGCTTTTATGAAATTCACAATATTCATCATCATTCCACCAATTTGGTTTGACCTTTAGCTCATATGGAGGCAAATCTAGAATTGTTATTATTTTGTTTGCCACTAGCTTTTTGAAAACTGACTCAAGTGGTTCTCCCAATGGAGTGTACTTCCTTCGTGATTTGGAAGTTGCTTGAGTATTCACTTGATTGTTTGTAGAGCTTGATCTAGAAAAAACGATTTTGGGTCGTACTGTATTAGCATCCACAACACCATCATTGACTGTGTTCTTGTTTTTATTCCAAAATCTTGGCTTGTCTTTTCCTTTATAGTCATCTTTATTTTCCTTGAATATCTTAATGACTCCTTGTTCAATTAGGACCTTCTCTGTTGCTAAACCTTTTTCAATGACGTCCTTGAAGGTGGACAAACAAGCTTTTCTCAAGTCATAACCAATGTCCTTGTTAACATTCCAGGTGAACATTTCTACCATTTGTTTTTGTGGAATTTCACAAGAGCATCTGCTGGCTAGATTCCTCCATCTTTGTAAAAATGATGAAAAAGATTCTCCATCCTTTTGTTTAGTGTTGCACAAGGTAGTGATTGATATATCTGTCTCTATGTTGTATGAGAAATGTTGGATAAATGCCTCTGCTAAGTCATCTCAAGACTTAATTCTGGGTGGGAGTTGGGAGAACCATTCCATAGCTTGATCACCTAAGCTTTGGGGGAATAATCTCATCAAATATGTCTCTTCTGTTGCTACCTCAATGCAAGCTATGAAAAATTGTCTTATGTGTGCCTTAGGATCCCCTTTTCCTCTGTACTTATCAAACTTAGGTGTCACAAAGTGTGTAGGAAATGGAGGCATTGGAATGCTTTTGTCAAATGGATAGGGACATATGTCTCTCATTGTGTAAGTTGGCTTCGGTGTATTTATGTCCTCCATTTTCTTTTGTAAGTCCTTGATTTGTTGTTCCAAATTATTCTTAGGTGGAGACCGACTTCTTGGACCATATCCCATTCCTGAACCACCGGGTAGAGGAGGAGCATGTTGCATATATGGATGATATTGATCATACACATATTCATATGGAGGAGGTCTATAATGATGTTGTGTATATGGACCACTTGGTATAGAGTCATGATGAGGAATGGAATATCTGCTTTGTCCATGTATACCATACTCTACAGGCATGTCATGAGTTTGTTCTAATGTGTTGCCCCCAAATTTGACACGGGGTTTCCTTGTGTCCAAATTTTGAGCATGACTTTGAATATCCAGTTGCTTTGGTGGTTGATCCTTAGCATTTGTATGTGATTGAGTATATTTTTCTGCATAAGACCTCCATAATGGTCTGCGAAGGTGAGTATCATATGCTTGACCATGTGCGTATGGGACCTCTGGTTTTTGAAACAAAGATGATGGTGATTCAAGCACCATATGTGGTCCTCTATTGCCTCCACTATTAGGCCTCCTTTGATCCATGTTGAGGTGAGGTTGTTGCAAAGGTTGATTTTCCATTATTTGAGACATGTCAAAATCATGAGGGATCTTGGCTCCACTTTGTGCCATCACTTGTAGAAAGTATTGTCTATCTCTCTTCATTATTTCATCAACCAATCTATTGAAATGGGGATCCATAATGGTGTCTTCCACTTCTGCTGAATGTACGAAAAAGTTGTCCATATTGTCATTGTGTGTGTCATTGTTGTTTGTGTTGTCCATTTTCTCAACATTTGGAATGTTTCTATAAGAATCCATGTCAGGTAATGTAGTATGATCAGAATTGAAAAAGATATCATTGTCATATTCATAGGAACTCATGTTTGCGGACTCTTGAGCCTCTTTAGTTTCTCTCCTAGATTTTTGGGAATGGGTTTCAACCATGAACTAGGTATTGACCAAGATGTGGGAGACTAGATGAAAATGGAAAGAGTATGGAAGACCAAGAGTTGGATGAAAAGTAAATGAATCTGAGGCGTACTTGCAATGTCCAAAGTGTAAGACCAAGTATGTATGTAGTAGAGTAGGTGTGACTTCCAAAGAGATGATAGTTTCTCTTGATGAGGTAAGTTGACCTTGACTCTAAGTAAGACCAAATGAGACCCAAAGGTGATAGACCTTGATGAGGGACCACTCAGCAAAATGTTGTTGTATGTAGTGTGTTGACAAAGTAAGATGAGAACAAGCAAGTGACCTTTTGACTCAATTTTAGACAAATGTGAATGTAATGCAAGGTGTAAAGCAATGATGGAATTTGTGAGACACAAAGACAGGTTGAATGCTAGATGGAAAACCCAGATAGATAACCTATGAAGCTCAATAAGTCTGAAACTGACTGTTCTTGTTTGCTGAATTATGAAAGTTTTCAATTCTGAACACAAACGTGCCTGTATACTTAATAGACACGCTTAAAGGACATAGACGCTATTCTGTCAGACACATACGTGCTTAAATGACACAAACATGGTTCTGTCAGACACAGACGTGTTTCTGAGATGTTGTAAGTGCAATGTTTCTCAAGAGAACACAGACGCGTTTCTGCCCTTCATAGACGCGTTTAGATGACACAAACGCAGTTCTGTCAGACACAGACGCATTTCTACAAACTTTGTCCAATTTTTCTAATATGTGAAGTTGTTTTGTTGTGACCAAATCTAAATGTTTGACTGTTTTTCGTGACAAGAGGACACAGTGTTGATGAAGACTCAATGTTTGCAAGTGTTTAGACTCAAAAATCACTCCAAAGAAAAGTGTGTTTGTTTGATGTAAAATTGTTTTGCATACACTTGAAGACACAATGTTTTGATGTTTGGTCTTGAATGTTTGAATGTTTAAAATAAGTCAAACACAATTCTTATGGCTGGCCAAGACAATAGTTGTTGATCCCACATGGAGTTTCCCCCGAGGCTACGCTATTCAAAGCGGATACTTAGATGCTTGACCCCACTGGCTCCACCCTCGGCACTCTCTTCTCGGGGCAGCCAAGCATCAGTCCCCATGAAAACTCCTCATGGCGAACTTTGTATCTCTACTAAGAACCGTGTGTGTGTGGGCCGCTACCAGAGGTCCGACCTCCTGCCTCAACAACTAGAAGGATTTTGGCTTCTGAAACAAAAAGGTGCTAGTAAGGGCATCCACTCGTGTGGCCATACATGCGGCACTTTCAGCTCTGTAAATACAGAAGGCTCCCAGCCGGTAGGGGTTCTGCCCTACAAATGATCAAATAAATTTGATCAAACGGGTTTATGGGGAGACATAGTGTCGGTGTGAACTAATCAGCACACGTTATCCATAGTTTTCACCATGAATACAGTTATTTATAGTGGTTTTGAAGAAGATGGCTTTTCTTTTGCTACCACTTGGGTCGTTCTCTCCTCACTAGTAGTCCTAATGACCACACTGGGAGACAGGCCCTCTAGAGATTAAACAAAAAGAGCCTACTGATCAAGACACAAAAGACAATGGTTCAATTTTAGTGCACCAATTGAAGTGTTTTCTAATCTATGAAAACAAGGCACGCAATAAAGATCAAAAACCCTTGCCAAGGTCCTGCAACAAAGATCTATTAGTAGTTTGGATTGTTTCAAATAATCACCCCTTCCTGCAAGCACACATGTTAGGTAAATTTTAGATCGAAAAGACTTTGTGAAAATAGGGGCCTTCAACAAAAATGATATTGCTTTCAAGACAAGCTGCACCAGTTTCATTAGCTAGATCTGAAGATGTTAGCTCAAAATAAACCAAATCTGAAATTTGAATGACGCAAAACCGAATCAAAGAAAACCCAAAAGTAACAAATTCACACAGACGTGGTTTTCAGAAACACAAACGCTATTAAATTTTGCAGATGTGCCTAAAGCCAACACAGACGTGGTTCCAGAACATAGACGCAGCTCCTGGACGCAGACGCACCTGGAAACTCCACAGACGCGACTAAGACACACAAACGCGACTTTCGAAATCTGCAGAAAAATAAAATACTGTTGAGGACACAGACGCAATTCTAGATGTCGCAGACGCGACAGAAAATCAAAAACGCGATTCGAAAGTATGTAGACGCAAAAATATCAAAATATTGTCGGAAATGTCAGATCAGCGACTTCAAAAACACAAAATCTGCAACAAAAGATGTTAAATGCAAAAGGGACAAGAGTCCCACCGGACGTGCCAAAATGTATATGGTGAAAATGGATACAACAATATTGAAAGATTAAATGAATTCAACCACAAAACCCTAGCCTAACAATCAATAAAGATCCACCATAACATATGAAGATTACCTAAGACAATGCAAATCAAATGAAATCACAAAGATTATACCATCACATGTCCAATAGGGTTTGGATCTTTATTTTTCCTATCTCCATTGATCTTGCTTGATATATTTGCTCTCATATTTTATGTGCACAAGAGCTCAACAAAGAATGGAAATGTGGTTGCAAGTAGGATTGCATATGAAAGTGCAAAGGCGTAGTGTAGTCGAGTGCGTAATTGAGTTAGTCAGTCAGGGTTGATAATGAAGGAAGCATCTCCTTATATAGAAGACACAATAAGAAATGGAGGGATAGGATTGAGAGGTGTAAAAGATAAATGGTCGGCTATGATTAGAGGGTAGGTAAAGAAAATAATAAAATAATGAGAGGGTAGGTAGTGTATGAATTAAGAGATGAATGGCATGTGTCATGGGTAGGAAAGGTTAATGAATTAATTAAATAAATAAAGATTCATTTAATTAATAGAGGAAGTGGGATCAATTAAATAAATAAAAGTATTTATTTAATTTAGGAAAAGGATAGTTTAAATAAATAAATGTATTTATTTAAAGGAGAAATAAGGCTAGAAGAGGATGAATTAATTAATTAAATAAATAAAGATTTATTTAATTAATAGAAGAATTAGGCTTAAGTAATTATATAAATAAAGATATTTATTTAATTAGACATGACAATTCTAGGTGTCTACAGGTTTCATTTGAATTGTTTGGTTGGCTTATTAGATTTGGTTTTCATTTGCAACTCTTTTGAGAGTATTTTCAGAATTTATTATTGTCCATGTGATTTTTTGTTTCGATTTTGATTTGTTCTAAGTAAATGCACCAGACTGGGTGGTAAATGCACAACTTCCTGTCACATTTATACTTCATGTCGCAAATGTGCCAAGAGGTTTTATAAAGTGCTATTATGCTCTTGATATGCCCTAAAACAGTTAGCAAATGCACTACAAGATTTGGTATATGCACTATTATGTCTGTTTTTGCCTTCTGGGTCAGTTTTGTGCATTTTTTTGTCTTCTGATTTGGTGTTTTGAATATCTAGATGTTGTTTTTTATTCCTAAGATGTTCTAGGACTGTTTCATTGACTGTTTATAGATCGATTTGGCTATATTTGGTTATGTATGATTATTTTAGCCAGGCTCATTTGTTATATTTTTATATGTTGGATTTATTGCCTTGTCTAAGAGGTTGCCATGTGCAAATGATGTTATTGGTTGATTTGACATCTTGGTATACTAGGTCTTGTATTGTTGTGAGCCCATGGTCATGTTGAGATATTTTATATTCATTTCTTGGTTGTTACCCTTAGGTCTAGGTGCATGCTAGGGAGAGTGGGCTTCCAAGTGAGTGACTGGGATTGCAAGGGGGTAGACAGCCAAGTAACCCGAGGTCTAGATCGCCAGATATCTCATTGGGAGTTTGACTTTGTAATCAAGTGATAACTTAATTAATAACTCTTGGGTTTGGGTAGAATAGTGCATCTTAATAAGATAAGAAATGGTTGGTGGCCCCTCTACCTTGCCTAGTGGTAGAGATCCGGGATAAGATTGGGAAGGCCTTGGCAACCTAGGTAAGCTAATATCCCTTACCCCATTAAGGTTGAGATGGCTCTGCGTGTGCATCTAGGATGGTTGAGACATGTTCCCAGGTTCCCATTTGTCACATGTGATGACACGCTTTTCCCTACATGTAGGTCCTAGTGCCTTGAGTCCCATTTGATGAATTGCCTCTTGGAGGTTTCGTATTGGATATTTCATGATTTGCATTCTTGCACTTGTTTGTGTTGGTTTTTCCTTTGGTTGTTAGGTGTCAGCCTAGATCTAGAGTATGAGTGGGATCTTGTGTCATCTTCTAGCATGGGGGGTGGTTTGACATGGTTGGGTGGTTTGATGCCTTCTTCCATTGGGATGTGCTTCGTTGGATCCTCTTGCATGGATGTGAATCTTTTATCCCTTCAGTTATGGATGGATGCTTGTAGCAGGTTGATGTACATGATTATATGGCATATTTATGTATTGATTCATGATGTAACTGTAATGTAAATGAGAACTATGTTCCTTGTTATAAAGGATATTGTATTCATGCAAATGGTGATAGCATATTAGGACCATATAATGATATATCATGTGACATTGATTTATTAATGGATTAATGGTTATGGAATTATGGTTATACATTTGGTATGATGTGATAAGTTATATTGGAATTAGATTATGATGTTAGAATTAGTAGTGCATAGGATCATGATAGTAAAGGTGTTATCATGTTTATGATGTTATATTATATTGTTTATGGTTAATTTAGTAATGGCGTTGAGATACTCTAGGAAAGATAGATGTTATGATGTGTTTTATTTCCGCTTGTGTATCATGTTTGGCGATTATGTTCATGATGGGTAATTGTATATCATGTTAATGGATGTTAGATGCATATGAGTAGATAGTTGATTATGTTGCATTAGTAGATGTTTAAAAAATAATAATCTCTATTTGCATGTTAGTTAGTGTATTTCTCTAGGGTATTTTGGCAGGCATTACACATTTGAAGCGATATTATCCTTCTTTGACTAGCAATCTATCCATCTGTTTGTTGGTTTTAATCGCTATTTGCAACTTATGAATTTTTTCCTTAGTGATTCTCTCTCCAATCCTTGGAAGTGGTAATTTATGAGGCTCATCATATCAACAATAAACAGAGGAATTTTTAGTTATTTATTCTAATCATTGTTTTTGTTTATTAATTTGTTGATCACTATCATACTCAAAATGTGTTAGTTGTGACAGAAAAAGGGCAAGGTCACCATTTTTTTTGGCATTTGAAAATCTTTAGCTTTGTGACTTCACTAAGTCATTCCTGTTGTGATGTGAAGGTTTCTTGGTGGTGTGAACTATGAAGCTTATCTGTTGTTGATGTAATATTAATCTACTATGTAGTGAAGCTTATTTTATTTCTTAGCAAGTCATGAGGGTTACTCAAAGGTTGATTCTCTACATGGTATGAAAGCCTGAAATATTCCTAAATATGTCTCTTGCACTATATCTGGTAGAGGTGTGATTTTTCTTGTTGTTCAATCTCTTGCTTGTATAATAGTACTTATTTTAACTGTTGTTTTGGTGCTCTCCTATGGTAGAAGACATCTTATTATAGGTGACTTGCCATTGTAGATTGAAATTCCTAAAATTTGGTTAGCATCTATTAATATTACAACAAATTTGCCACATTCTTTCCTTGCATGAAAGTATTTTCCTTACTGCACTAGCCATGGAACTATTATTTGGTGTGAGAATTCATGTTAAATGTACATAAAAGGTATTTTGATCAATATTGAAGGTGTTTTGTTTCTTCTTTGACAAGAATACAATTGTGCTATTGAAGACACTTCTCTTTATTGCTATGGTTTATTTTTGCCATCCAAATCTAAAAGCTGTGTGAGTCAATCTACCTTTGCAAACCATTGCTCCTTATTGTGAGAGCCTTTTTCTTTACAGTTTGATTCTCCTTTGTTACAGGTGGTGATCTTCGAGAGGTTGATCCATATCAATGCATAGTGTCATTCCAAGCATGATCTACATACAATGAAGGAAGACTTAAATAATTAACCTACCATGTTGCATGTTCCCCTCATGTTTTTTCATGCTCTTTATGCTTTTTTCATTTATATATTTTTAAATTTGTTGATGTTAATAATGCATCACATAATAAAGTACCATGTTAAAGGAAATTTAAGAAAATATAAACCATGAACTTCTATAAAGTTCCATTATGGGGGTATAAGCATCTATTTTGGTTTCATTAGGAATCATAATAAATTGGATGTGAGCGTAGTCGCATGACATGCACTGTGATCCAATCTACATCTTGTTGGTACATGAGTAGTATCTAATTTTCTAATCCATGTATGCCTAATCATGCTAGTTAACTTACACATGTAATTCACTTGGTTCATATCTTGATTGAGAGCCTAGAATTAATGATCTAACATCAGACGCATCTCAATTTGAGGGTCATTCATTATGGCCATGTTCATGAACCTTTATGGTACTTGCTTCTATGGATATTTTTAATCATAGTTTGGTATCAACATTAAGATACATGTGATTTCCAAATTCCTTTTGTTGTACATATTGTCATTGGTGTCAAAGGTGAGAAGATTAATTTTTACTGATGTCAAAGCAAATGGATGAGATTATCATTGATGGCAAAGAATGAAACCACTGCCACCACATTATTGATATCAAAGGAGGATATTGTATAAAATCTTAACGCCACTAAACATTTCAAGGGAAAGATGGTTTCATATCAAGTTGATTTAAGATAAAGTTTATGAAGACAATTTATGAAAGACCAAATATTGGCCAACTTTCATTGATACATTCATCCTTTATAAGGAACACTATTGAAAACATCAAGCACCATGCTTCACATGTGCACTCTTTAGAAGAATACAAAAAATAATTTGTAGATACAAGCTCACACAAAACTACCAAGTGGTATTACATAAAATCATGTGACTAAAACTATGATATTATAAAACAATTAACCCCTCATTTAATATTGGGTACTATGTTTTCACTTTATTATCATTTTTCCAATATTAAATTAAATGCATTTCTCCAATATGAAACCCCATATTAATTGTATTTCTCAATGTTACATACACACATAAAATGGCCCCAAGAATTTTAACTTCTAGTGTGGCATGTACTTCTAGGTCCCCTTGGGTGCACCACACACATAATAATAATTTAAACATTGTAAACATTATGCAAGGTGTACAATACCTGATTCATAACACAATATTGGTCTCGAGACCATCCTTTCTAAGATACACATAAATATGTTATATGGCAGCGATGGAAATAAAAAAGCAATGATTATTGTAGGCAAAAAGCATCGATAAAAGGGTTTGTAGATTTGAAGATAACGAAAAGTTCTAAATGCAGCAAATAACTAAACACAAAGACAACCATTGATATCAAAGGCAGATATCACAAATAAAGGTGAGTGATTGATAAAGTAACAAAAATCCTCAGTAATTAAATATGATTTATAAGGTAGTCATTAATATTGATATAAGGCAGTAAATATGTTACAAAGAAAAAGAAAAAAATAATTAAAAGTACTGATTAAGATTTATTAAAGGAAAAAACCAATAAAGACTCAAAGGGAAACAATTAACATAACCCCCATGGGTACCCAGACCAACCACCTTGCTGAAGCCATGGGTGCCTTCCAAACATTGCAAATTGCTAAACAATTATGATGCAGGAAGGTGTGGATTGAGGGTGACTCGATTAACATTATTCAGTGCCTAAGGGGGAAAATTAAGCCTTCCTAGACTATTGAGAATATCATTAAGGCCTCTATGAATATAATCAAAAAATTTGATTATTCCTACATTTCCCATTACTATAGGGAAGTTAATTGTGTAGCAGATTATTTTGCCAATATGGGGGTTAGGCTTGACTCGAGGAAGACTTGGTTTAAGGAAGACACCCTGGAGGTTGAGGTTCAGTCCTTTCTCATGCTCGATCGAACACATGGTAGATTTGATGAGATTCCTACTAAATTTGATGATGAAAGTAATTAATATTGTCATCATTTTTCGCTTGTTTTTGGTCTGAATGCCTTCACTTATAATTATTACCTCCAAACCTCGCACATTTTATGGGTGTTACTTGTTGTGGAAGTTGTTACTGGTTTATTTGTTACCGACTCTATTTCACCGAAGAGTGTTGATTCTTTGTCAAGAATTGAGACTATGGGGGGTAAGAGGCGCAGAGTGGAGCAGGCTAATTGTGCTAACTAGAAGAAGAACCCTACCATTTGGCACAAGCTACAAAAGGGGGGCATGACGCTATTCCTGGAGAAGTTGCATGGGCACAACCAGAGTATTACCAGACAGTTTGTGAAGGGGTGGAAGAATGGTAAGGTGAACCTATTCGATAGGGTTACGGAGATTAATGAAGAGCTTATAGCTGAAGTGACGGGCATGTCTATGGAGGAGATAAAATTTTATAGAGATAGAAAGATCTCTGATATTGTCGCGAAGAAATTCTCCAAGAAAGACAAGGAGCATGAGCGCCTGGTGAAAGCGAACAAGACCCATTTTGAGCCACATCAGATTAAGGCCATTTGGAGGGGGCTCTTGAGGGAGATTATGGAATTTTTCACTTTGGATGATAGATTCACCAAAATCTACAGGTATCATTTTGTGCTCCTTAACCATTTTTGCCACAATGAGAAAAAAAAATTGTTTTATCTATTGTCTTCTTTGAGCACTAGTATTTCCGATTTTAAGGAGAATCCCCATGTTAATTTGGTGTTGCACCAAGGATTAATATCTCTTATCTATGAGAATTTGAAGGTTACGGCTTATGAAAACCCTAAAAAGGCCCCTCCCATTTCTGCAAAAGAGATTGATGATAGTGAGGATTCGGAGTCAAAGGGTTGGGATACTGATAGTAATGATGGGGATTTCCTCCCCCACACAAACAAAAAGGCTAAAACTAGGCTTAAGTTGGTCATTTTAGGTGTTATTAAGGGGTCCCCTAATGTTGGTGGAGAGGGTTTGAGTAAACGATCTAAGGGGAAAGCTTGAAAGACCACCTTGGTGGTTTCGGACATCTCTGGTGAATAGGACTCCATGGATCAGACACAGAATGTTGAGGCGTCTTCTTCCTCCCATGGTTCGGAACACAATTCCTAGGAGTTGGTGGATTTTACTTCACAGGACTTTCATCCTAAATAGGAGATCAGAGTTGATGTCTTGAATATTGCCAAGAGCAGCACTCTAGAGGTTTTCTAGACTTTTCAGGTGGGTGGTTTATGAGATTAAGAATATTAATCTCAAGCAACGATCTTTATTTTCCAAAATGGAAGTTGTGCAAGCTAAAGTGAGTGTCGAGGACAAGTCACAAGTTGCTAATGTTTCTCATCATGTTAGTACTAGTAAGGAGGTGGTTGAGGGGGCTTCGGCGGGTTCTCTATGGACTGGAAGTGAAAAGCAAGTTATGACTGATTGTATGGCCAAAAATATGGAAGCCACCCATAAGGTTAAGGAGATTTGTGATAAAAAAATTTGTGGATATTGAGGCTAGGATTGCTAAATGTGAGGCTACCCTCCGGGGCATTATGGAAAGCAGTCCTAATATTGATAAGGCCTTTGTTAAGACTATGTCCACCATGGTTATCAAGTTGGATAAATTTCATATAGAAAGGAATTATGTGGATGTGGATAAGGAAGTGGTTATTGGTACTGAGGATTCAGGTCCACCAAGTAAACACACTCGTACAAGCTTGAAAAAGAGAGTCACTGAAATGACCCAGGACATTCTGGAACTGAAGAATGTTGCCAAGAAGATGCATCAGCTGAGTGCTAGTGTTGCTAAGAATTTAAAAAATATGGGTTGATTTTATGTTTCAATTGTTGTGTCAGTGTTGGTTGTTTGCTGGCTTTTTGCTATCTAGGTGGGTTGGGTGGTCTTTTTTATTTGTATCTGTTGTCTCTCATCCCTATGGGGTTTTCTCTGATGGTTTTGTTCTGCTTGGGCATTATATGATATATCTTATGTAATTTTGATGTAAAGGGTTTTGGGTCCCTTCAAAACCTAGTTTTTTTGTAATCAAAAACAATTAACATAACCAAGAGTTGTACCTTATTAAAAGGTTGTCTCTTTTCTAAGAGATGTCTCTCTCTATAGAGGTATAAGAATATAAAAAGATAAGATCTTGTGGAGAAGAAATGCAAGCAATAAATGTGATATCATTCAAGTAGATTTGGGAAGAAGAGAGTATGAATAGAAAAGATTATATCATGTGTACACCAACAACCTTGTATGAAAATAATAAATATTTAATCAAGGCATATATGTGAGAAAGGTAATACACATAATCATCCTTTGTTTAAGAGTGAAATATAAGAAGGGAGAGAAGAATATTGTAAGTAAATCTATGACGGGTAGTATATGAATTGAAAATATTGAATTATCCATAATATGTTGTAGAAGCAACATTTATAAGGTGGAACTTTTTTTTGAAGTTGGTGCAAGTCCTAAAAAAGAGATTGGTGTCTCTTGCTAATTTGGTTCTTAGCTATTAGGGTTGGTGCCTCTAGTAGGTTGGTGTCTACGAATTGTGGGGATTAGTATCTTTAGTAGGTCGGTGTCTACAAATTGTGAGGATTGGTGTTTCCAGTAGGTTGGTGCCTACAAATCATTTAAAGAAGGTAATAGTCTCTCTTTTGGGTTGGTGCTTACAAAATTTGTAAAAGAGTTTTATATAAGCAATATTTTTTTGTGGTTTTCTCCTGTAAGAGTTTCCACATAAATCATGCACGTTCTTATGTTCTTGTTATTGATATTATGCAATTGTTGATAAAAAGTAAAAGATTGTATTATAGTGATTCACCCTTCAAATATCATTATAATAATGTGCTCATCAATTGGTATCAGAGTGGGTTCATTCGAATAGTCTAATTGGTAGAAGGAAGATCTCAAGAACACACATGACATGCCAAGTAGGATTCTCTTCCAATGGGGCTCCACTTTTTTATGGAACAAAATATTCTTTTTAGAGAATCACCTACTTAATGGAGCTTGGATTTTATATTTGGAAATCAATTGTAAATAAATATAAAGCTCATCATTCCACCAAGGGATCCAGTCAAAAAAAGGGTAAGTGAAAATAATGCCAAAGCCATGAACGCAATTCTATTTGGACTATCTAAATCAAAATTTATCAATTTATAATTGCACATCGAAAAAAGATATGTGAGACAAATTACAAAATACCTATAAAGGGGATGAAAATATTAAGAAGGCTAAGCTTCTAATCCATAGGAGGAAATTCGAGAGTTTAAAGAGGAAATATGAAGAAAAAAATTCCATCTATATTCTTTGTGTGGATGAGATAGTTAATACCATAAAGGGTCTTGGTGAAAATTAAAAGAATCAATGGTTGTAGAGTAGATATTAAGGCATCTACCCTTAAGATACAATTTTAATTTCTAACATAGGAGAAATGAACGATTTGGATAAGGTAATTATGGATGAGCTACATGGAATCATCATTGCATATGAGATGAGGACCCAAAAGGAGAATACATCCAAAAGTAATGTAGCCTTCAAATTCTCCAAAATAATGAAGAATAAAGAGTTAGAATCAAGTGATAACTCTACCAATGATTTGGATGAAAATGAAGATAATTTTATTAGAAAACGTAAGAGAGGGTATTGAAAGTATATATATTGTCATAAATTGTGTACCTTAAAAATTTCACACTCTATTTGGCACCTACTTTAGTGTTATTTCCCCTAGATCATTTTAAGCCCATTTATGCTCTATGCTACCCCAAAACTTCATCATTATTCCAACAAACTAGTTGCCATCAAGTTCCAAAATCAGGACCAAATCCTATGTCAAAGCCTTGACATTTTCTTTTTACTTTTGGTGAGCTCATTTTGTTAAGACCAAGATGATGAGCTCCTTAGTCCTACCAAAATATCTTGGAAAAGTTTGAATTTCAAGTGTCAATCTTTGCATTTTGAAATTTGGTCTTGATCTTTGTATTTGATCATTTTTTTCCAGCCTATATTCCAAATAAAGCTTGTGACCCCTATATAAAAAACATCTTCTATTATTCATAAGGCCTAATAGGAATCTAGCAATCATTATAACTCAATTCGATCTAGAGCTACAAAGAAACAAGCTACAAGTACTTGAGATTTGTTACATCATCACAGTGATGCTAGATTCAAGTTTTAATTCATGTCATTCACTAACACTTGCAACACTTCAAGGAACACTACATCAAGCATTTATGTGGAACATCATGAGAGGATTTTATTTCTAAAATATTATTGTCATTTCACCATTTCATCGCTACTTTTTTCTGTATCATTATGAGGGAACGTACTCTAATGTTCATCATTGTTGTTTTGGACGTGGGTACATGGGATTTGACTTAAGAAAGCCCCTATACAACACAACCCTTTTCACCCATTTTTATGTGTGAAGGTTTAGATTTTACTATGGGAATGTTACAAGAGGATCAAATTGGCCCTTGCGAATAACTTGATGTACTCTCTCTCTTCAACCCTTTTAAGCCCAAAAAATGGGGCAAAAGGAAAAGTCATGCCATGGACTGACCCCATCATCTCCACCTCATAGTAAATTGTGACAAATTTTGAACACGTGAAAAAACATAAACTAATTCACCCAGAACCCATGTCATACTATTTTGAGTTGATGTTTTGGGAGATAGTGTTTCAAAGCCTCCTAACTACATTTTGTATCACCCTCTTCAATTTCAAACATCTTCATACTAGGGCACCTAGCACCCATGTCTGACACTTTTTATTCCAAATTTCATATTTAGGTTCCTCTCTATATCTCATTTCTATATTTGCATCTTTCTTCTATATTTTTGTTGTGTACATTCTATATTACATCAATATTGTTCAATTTAGCCTTATTTTACCTATTTTTCATACATATAGATAATCAATTTCAATCAAATTAGAACCCACATAAGTCTGGGTCCAAGACAGCATGGCTCTTCCTTGTGGATAGCAAGCCAAGCCTACTCACACCTTCTAATGTTGTGTGGGAAAATAAATTGATCCTAATTTAATGCATATGTTAGTCTAGGATCAATTTTTCTACATTTCATTTTGGTGAACCCGATTTAACCTACACTTACAACTATGTTGATTCATTTTACATTACATTAAAATATCCTTGCTTAGATCTAATTTAATTTATTGATACATTGATTATACATTGCTATTGCATATGTGGCATATAGTTTTAAAAACCAATTTGTTAAATCATTGAATATCTCAGTGTATGCTCAATTAGTTTATTAGTTTATTAGTTATACAATGAAAATATTTCATAGATGTGATAGCGGTTGAGTTTTTCTTATGTCACTTTATCCCTATCCTAAATTTCCTCCTACCCATGAAGACATTTTGATGCAAGAGGATGATACCACTAGCACTTCTCTTGATACTCTCTTCAAGAAATAAAGCATTGATGAGTTATGCTTTCCCAAAAAAAATCTTACTCATTAGGATATTTTGGTGCAAGAGGATGATATCAATACTCTCTTCTAAAGATAAAACCTTACTGAATAAAGAGCCTAATCAAGGTCTAGTGAATACAATTTAATTTTCCAACCTCAAACTAAACCAGTTATTACTGTTAGAGGAATCTAAAACCCACAAACACAAACTAAACTAGTGATTGTTATCCAATCTGTTAAAAACCTATTTTGACCTCCTAGTTACTTTTTAAACTATCTAAAACAACTTGCTCAAAATAATGAACTTAATCAAAATGTATCGCAACCACCTCATTATCATGTAATTGCTCACACATATAACACTCATACATATAACACTCATAACATAGACAAGCTTCAATTGTTCTTTCTCCTGAATATTTGCTTCCTCCCTCCCATCTTTCTCAACACCTTAGTAAGGAATATGATCTTGTTGAGAATCTTTGTACTTCTCCAACTAAGATCTCCCTTTGGGAATTGATTCAAACTTCACCTACATGTCATGGGATTGATGAATGGCTACTTCACCCAACACATGCATATAGAACAAAAATAGAGATAGAACCAAACAAATACAAGAGGGAAATCAACCAATTTCTATTACTTTTGATAAAATGAATTACAATGCTCAAGAATTACACATTGTGACCAAATATGCTTTCTTATTACAAAGAAATATGACTCTATCAAGAAAAATCTACAAGTTGGAGCCACAATTTGTACTATTGAACCATCCTCTATAACCCCCATGCGCCTTCTTTATCTTGGAAAGTATAACCACCCTAGAATGTTCTGCAAACTATAACTCTCATTTTGAGTGTTAGAAGTCCAATTTTGTTTTATTAGAAATTGGAAATTTAAATTTTGATAGAACAACTTCCTAGAGCCATAACAAATTCCAGGAGCTGTGGATTTGATCTGACCTTTGGATTATAGAACATTATATATCATTGCAAATCTCATAGAGAAATACGATGTCAAATTGTGCATAGAAAATTTTTCCCAAATTTTGAACTTGTACAAAGCTTATAAGGGCCTCAAATTTGAATTTGAAGCCATATTGAAGAAATTTCCCAAAAAAAAAATTAATCTCTTGAATGCCACAACCTATTGAGATTATTCTTTCACCATTCACTTCATATTTTAATTTTCTCCTTGGGGTAAGTTTTTAGGCTCCTATGTGCACAAATGCCAACTTACTAAAAATAGTAACCTTTCCCTTTTTAGTCTTTATTAAAAAATAAACAATATTTTTCTATGATACAATATTTCTCTTACACCATGCTCTTGCATCAAACACGCAGGGCAATTTGAGAAGTGATCATGTCACATCTCAGGTGTTCTAAGGATAACCAAGATAATCAACCTCTATTTTAGATAGTCATTATGAATCTTCAATGGGCCTTCCTTTCTACTTAACTAAGTATTCTTCATATTGCATGTTTACTGTACTTCAACCCACATGACTATTGAAGATGTCTTCTATCTCCTTCTCTAAAGTAGGTGTTGCAATATTCCATTATTCTTTAATTAGTCTATCCTACATGCCTCCCTCATGATGCTTTATTAAACCAATAATGTTGAACGCAAGAGATACATTTTATCCACTCGTCAACTCTACCTCATAAGAATTTCCTAAATCATGCTTGTTTGGGATCTATTCAGGATCTTGCAAGGTCCAAATTTCTTCATTTTAAACTTTTTATATATTTCTATTGGGAACCTCTCTTTCTTTAGACAACGTCATCTCCAACTTGGAACTCCTTAGAAATTTTCCTTAGATCTTCCTTAGCCTTATATTTATAATTCATCGTACTAATGTGATTTATTACCTCTTCATGAAGACTCTTTATGTGCTCTACAAAATCGTCACCCTTAGTGTTGCTCTTTTCTCCTTTGTCAAAGTCTTCAATATTACATAAATAACTCTCATATACAGTTTGGAATGGGGATTATGAGTACTCCTATTGACAAGATTGTTGTATGTGAACTCCACCTATGGCAAAACCAAATCACATCCATTGGGCTTATATCCTACTAAATATTCCATTGGGCTTATATCAGAGCAAGTTACCCAAACTCCTATTTACCACCTTAGTATGTCCATCAGTCTATGGTGGTGTGAAAAAATAAACTTCAAATTGATCTTCAACTTCTTCCACAATGTTCTCCAAAATACCAATTAAATTTGGTATCTCAATCAAAAACTATACTCTTTGGTAGACCATGTAGTTTCACCTCTTCTCTGAAAATACCTCTACAATGTGAATAACATCATTAGTTTCCTATAGGGAATGAAATGTTTCATCTTCAAGAATATATCCACCACCACAAATATTGAATCATGTCCTCTCTATGTCCTTGATAAGCCCATAACAAAGTCGATACTAATATCTTCCCATGGCCTCTTTGTTACAAGTAATGGCTAATATAGCCCCTATGTTTTAACTTTCTCCTTTGGCCATCTAACATACTCTAAAACTTTGCACAATCTTATTTACATCATGCTCTAACTGTGGTCAATAGTAGTTCTCACAACAAGAGGAATGGTATAATCTCAACTGAAGTATCCAAGCAATCCCTTACTATACCTCTCCTTGATTAGGTTCTCTCTCATAGAACTCTTCGGAATGCACAATTGACTTCCTTTCAACAACATCCCATCTTGGATTAATAAATCCAACCATTTTGTCATGTTTGAAGTAACGAGTTCCAAGAAATCTCTCCAAACCTCACCAAAATATAGATCTTCAAGGTACAAACTCTTCAATTCATCAAACCCAACAATCTCCATATTCATCTCTACCAACAAATTATGTCTTCTACTTAAGGTATCTACAACTCGATTTGATCTTCCACTCCTTTTCTTAAAAAATAAGTGACACTCTGTAAAAACTCAACCCATTATAAGTGTCTTTGATTCATCTTCCCTTCACTATTAAGATACTGCAAGGCCTAATGATCATTATAAAAAATAAATTCTTTTGGAAACAAACAGTGCCTCAATTTATTGAAAGCCTGAACTATTGCAAAAAAAGGCCTAATCATAGACAAAATAAGCAACGGACTTACCTTCTTGGCTAAAAAACTCCTACATATGGCATTGCCACTAGGATCACAATCTACCTAAAATACCTTATTGAAATCTAGAAGTGCCAAAGCAATTTGCTCTATGACTTTCTTCTTGAACAAACCAAAACTCTTAGCTACTCTTATAGCCCATTTGAAGTATTTTCTATCCCATCTCATTGTCTCTATTAGGGTTGCATAAATATTAATAAAACTCTTAAAAGATATTCTATAAAAGCTTGTGAGACCATGAAATGATCTTACCTCAGTAACACTCTTTGGTGTAAGCCACTCAATGATAACCTTTACTTTCTTTGGATCCATCTTAAGACTCTCAATTGATAATAAAAATCCCATATATATCAACACCATCTTTACAAAACTATATATTTCTTCACCTCTTAAAACTGCTCAAATGTCCTCACGTCAAAATGAGATAATGTCAATCTAGAAATATGTGAAGATTGATTTAAAACAAACTCCATTGGTGATGAAGATGGGCTAACATTGATGTGGCTATCAACAAAGAGGAGTTGAATGTCCTCAATATAAACCTCTAAATTTTCAATCTAAGACTCCATAAACAAGTATAATATGTCAACAAGATATGAATCTAAAGTAGTCATATTTGGAAGTGATAAAGATTGTGGGATAACAACAATAATGTGGCTATTAGCAAAGAGGATATGAATATCCTCGAGATAATCCTCCAAATCTGTAAATCAAGACTTCACAAACAAAGATAATATGTCTACAAGATAGTGGCTATCAGCAAAGAGGAGATGAATATCCTCAAGATAATCCTCCAAATCTGTAAATCAAGACTTCACAAAAAAAGATAATATGTCTACAAGATATGAATCCCAAGTATTTATGCCTATAATAAGATGGATGTTCTGCTAAATCGAATCAATGATGATTATGCATGTTGTGATACAAAGTTGATAAAGAAGAACAAATGGTGAAGATGGTCTCTTGATCTTAGTAGAAACTAGAAGACAAGTCTTTGATCCATAAACATGCAAGACCTATGATATATTCAAGCTCCTCTAAACTTTCATCATCAAAGGTTATATGATTTGCATACATACAAGGAGAATAAGGCAATTTGTGGCAAGATCCTCTAGGAATGGAGAGATATGAGGATCTCCATAGATCTCCCAAAGTCAATTCCAAAGTGCGTAGGGACAATCAACGTCTACTATAACTCATATAGAATCAGGATCCACACTAGAACAAATCAATCATACATCATGGTCTATGATAATATTCCAAGCAGATATACCCCTTGGTGTGGCTATTTTATGTATGAATCCATATAGATACCATAAAAGATCTAGCCACCTAAGATGTGTCAAAATGTCATTTCATCAAGATTCATAATTATCCTTTGTCAAGATAATAGCAACAAGGTGAATAGGAAAACCCATGATAACTCAAAATGAAATAAGTAGACCCTAATAACCTCAATGCATGTAATGAAGATCAAATGAAATCTTCTCATGCAAACAAATCCTTTCCAAGTGTCAAAATGTCCAAGCAATTGAATAGTATGTGAAAATACAAAAAATGAATAAAATGTACCTAAGGTAGATTCTAAAAAGTGCATAGAGATCGATCTCTAAATTAACTTTTCAACATTGCAAGAATCACGAAAATCAAAAATATTGGTGAAAAGATATGAGCTCGGAAGTAGAAAATGAAGATCTTACTTTGATTGAGAATAGCAAAAACCAATAGTATAATATTATTATAAAACCTACAACATTGCAAAATAATTAGAACCAACTTTCCGATGATATCTCATTTGACCACTTTTGACTCTATATGCCCAAGCTATGGCCAAAAGAAAAAAATTGCTCTCTTAGGGCGAAAGGAGGGCTAGGGGGGGCAATAAGTACACATGTTGATGTCAACATGACATCACCACAAATATACTATGAATATTCCTTCAGGTTGTTGGAATAAAAATAGGTTGCCCAAAAATTTAAAACTCACCAAAAAAAATCTTTACATGTGTAGGGGTTGCCCAATAAATTATAAAATAATCAAAATATTCCTTGAAAATGGAATATTTCTATATCATATCTTGGTGGGGAAAGTGGGCCAACTAATTTAATCCATACAAACTGGTGCAGGAGCACCCCAACAATGAAGCCCATTTTCCATTTTCATGTTTGTTGTAATAAAGATCCATTTTTGTAAGACCAATTGTCAAGTTGGTACACCTCTAAACCACTTGGTCAAACTTGGTCAACAGATCTATGGTAGACTAGGAAGAGTCAATTTTGTGTCTTATGTGCTTAGGGTTCATTTGGAAACCTTTGGAGTGCAGGAAAATGCATAAATGGTCAATAGACCAAATGTTCCAAAAAGTTGTAAAAGTTGCACTATCGGCGTAACTTATCCCGATAGAGTCGCCTTCTTGAAGAATTGTCACCGAGTATCAGTGTAACCCGTTTGAGTACCACCCGATAACCCAATGGAGGGGCAACATTTCGAAGGATTTTTCATCGGGTATTGGTGTAGCTATTTTTCTCCACTCGCGATGACCCGATAGAGTAGCAAATTGAAGGAGTTGGCATCAGGGATCGGAAGTCAAGGATCCTAACTTACCCTGACGACCCGATAAGTCAGTACACTTGGAGTTTCAGCGTCGGCAATTGGAGAAGTTGTTTTGAAGTCATCTCGATGACCCAGTGGAAAAGAAGACTTGTGTCCACTAGTTATCGGGCATGAAGGGTTCGAGTATTTCCACGTTTTGCTAATTTGGCTAGTCAGCCATTAGCCTTAGCATGCTAAGAAAGGTGACATTGTCCATTGGGTCAGAGTGAACAAAAGGTTTGATCATCTTCAGAAGGTTGGATTTAGGGCTTAATTGTGCTTCCCCTGCCGACCTCTGCATCACAAACCTTGTGTGAGACTCTATTATTGAGTAGTGCATAGGGTACTTTGTACCAAGTACTTTAAAAGGCATCAATTATTTTGTATATTTTATGCTTTTTTGCAACAAAAATAAATCAAGAGAAAAAAGATTTTTTTAAGACTAGAAAAGTTCAGAAAAACTAATATAATGTTTTGGTGGAAACTTTGTACCTATTCATAGGAATAATGGTGGACCTGTATAGTTATATGGATCTGTAGAGTTGTACAAAATTCCACAAGTGGAAAGTTAAACCTTGAAAAAAATTCACCTTGATTTTTCCAAACTCAAATTTTGACACTTGGACATGTGTTTCTAGGATTTTTGGGCCTCTTGAAAATAATGACAAGGTCCAAGTTATCCCATAGTACACATTTTTTGTTCATAATTGAATCTTTACCCCAAATCTCATGCCCTTTGAAAACCCTTCAATAATCAAGTGATCATATTTTGATGAAACAAAAATGGATCCTAAGTTTTTGGCTACTCTGAATCTATCAATGATGCCCATTTTTCTTCAAGATGAGTTATTTTTTTCTCAAGACTAGATCTCTCAAAAAATGGACAAGAAATCACAAACCTGGTGTTCTTATACCATGTTGTTGGAATTAATAGCTAACCTTGCAACTTCTAGAAATCACCTACAACGAAAGCACCTATCACATCTGGAGAGAAGAAGCCATGATTGGTTATGCAACCTTGAGAGAGATTGATCCAAGAAAGCGTGACAAATATGTCTACATTGAACTGATTACATAAACCTAGATATATTACAATGAATGCTTATAAAAGCATAAAAATGAAAACCCTGAGAGAGGAATAAATTAGAGCATGACAAATGTCTTAATCATATGACTTGAGACAACTTGACCTATAATTAGCTCAATCTAATAATAGAAAAGAACTCCTAAGATTAACTTAAGTTAATAAAGTAATAAGGAACCTAATTAAATAATTAATTACATTATTATCTCAATTACTCCAACAACTTGTCCCCAAGTTTTGATATTCAGGCAGTAGGCTATATTATTGAAGGATTTTGAGTCGTAAACATGTCTCACACCAGTATACCATCTTTTTAGCGCAAGTAAACTATCTTTATAACACCAATATATAGTCTTCATGGATCATTTGTTTGGGAGTGTATGCATTTAAAGAAACATTTTATCTTTTAATTGTTGGCACACTGGATAATATCTTTCAATAAATGCAGGATCAAAATAAATATATTTCATTGGTGGTCAATCATATTGCAATCATAAATGTAAAAATATTGTCCACCTTTGCCACCATCCTACTCCTATCAACTCTGACATCACCCAAAATCATAGACATTTCAAATATTTTGACTAATCATTTGAAATAATGAGCCCTGGTGTTCCTTTTTATAATTGTTAGAAATAGTGAGCCCTAGTGTTCCTTATTATACCTCTCTAAAAGAGCAAGCCTTGGTGTTCCATTTTACAATTATGTCTTTGATTAATGATTGTAAACAATGCACAAGGGTTTTTCTCGCTTCTTTATATGTCTTTACCAAGATGAAAACAACTCATCTTTTATTTTGAGAGAGAGATTATGATTGTTCTATATATAACTCTTCTTTAAAATGGCCCTTATGAAAGATATTTTTTGCATCAATTCAAGTTGTGTTACAATGGGCAAAAGCATTCGCATCGTTGTAAACTTCAAAGAGAGCAAAGGTTTCATTACAATTTATACTTTTCTATTGTGCATAATCTTTTCTCAGCTTCTTACTTAGTGATTCATCCATTTCCCTTGAAATTCATACAATACACACACTACATATTGACTTTCAATTTTTTATTGGCTAATTTTTCTACTAATTTCATCATATTTTATTTTATCAAAGCATCATAACCCAATTAACATCTTTCTAAATTTATTTTACAATAGCTTCTTCAAAATAGGATCATGTATAAATCTTCTTAAAATTATTTTTTTTGTATTAAGTATCATAGAATCACAAAGCTCATTTTTGCTCATTCGAGCATCCACGTTACAAACTTATTACAAATACCAGCTCCTTTCGAGCAAACTTATTACAAATACTGGCTCCTTTCGAGCACCAAACTAGAAACAACAATTGGAAGACCAAGGGTCACAACTTAGAAATCCACTTTAAACAATGTGACACAACCAATGGAAGACCAAGAGTCACAACTTGGAATTCTACACAAAGGTGTCCCTCATGGGAGTTGAACTTGGGTCTCCACATTGAGAACTCAATTCTTTAACCAACTAAGTTCAACCCCTTGGACTTCTTAAAATTATTTAATGCTTATAATTATAGAATTAATAAAATTATAAATAAGTTTAAAGTTTGTAATTTCTTTTTTAGACATATGTCAAGTCTGATATCATCGTTGCAATAGGAATCGGTCCAATGGTGTTACTATTCTTGAAGGGATTAAGCTCGGCTTTAACTCTATAATCTCCCAAGCAGGCTTTTACACGAATTCAATCATAGTCAATTTGTTAAGAAACGGGAACGAAGATTCGCCGAGAATGACAAACATGATGCCCAAGGAATATATTAATGTTAAGTGGAAATATGTGCAAGAAATCTTGGCAAGTTGGCTTGATAACAATAGAATTGCGTTCTCCCTTATGCTCATACTATACCAGCCTTCTAAGGTTTTGTCTTTAGCTTTGTTATTATTGTAATTTTTCAAAGAAAATGTTTGATTACTTATTGTTTGTAACTACAGGGCTAAATTGAGGCCTATTTTAGATGTGAAAATGTATTGGATAGAATTGATGTTTTTTGGACTAAGCTTTTAATTAGAGAAAATGAAATATGGTATGTTATAAGAAAATAGTGTGTTCTATAAGTGAAATTACAATTACCAAAATAATTCTCATACAGCAATTGGCGTAAATGCAAGCTCTTCTTGACCAACTTCAACACAATTGGTAACAATGCATTTGATACTAGAAAACTAAAATTGTTGTTGTAAAATGGGAGATTTGATTGTGTATATAGTTTGTGTTGTGCAAGTTTTCCTTTCATGCGAATATGTGATGAGGACTAAATTTGGGGAATGAATGTGTGATTTTCCACTACACAACAAGATCAACACAGAAAGACAGACACCTTTTTTAATAGATCTCTTTTTTTCATATGGTGCTTGTGTAGTTTGTATTGGTAATTTTCGAGCAAAGGAATTAAGGTTGAAAAGGGGACTTGTACTTTTAGTTTGGTTTTGAATAGAAAAAACATTTGCCTAACTTTATTAAAATTGAATTAGAGAACTACACATCTGAATCAAGTTTTGAATTACTTGTAATAACTTAACTATCGTTAGTGTTGGACATTTGTGGTTGAGAAATAAATGTATATTTTTATGTTTCCCTGCAAAATTTTGATTATGGCACTCAAGAGGGGTGAATTCACCACAACTTTTAGTTTGTTATTATTCAATATTATTTTTTTATATAATCTAATGTTTTAAAACAACTAATTAGCTTCATATTAATTATGAGAAAAAAAAAATGATTTTTTTTAAATATAATTTAATAGAAAAATAGTGAGTAAATAATTCATCTTATTACCTATTATCTTCCATTTAATAGTGAGTAAATAATTCATCTTATCGTCTGTTATCATCAATTTAATATCCTCCAAGGTATCTAAACATGGACTGGAATGCACTACTATAGAATCCAAATCTCAAGTAAGCTTCATATTTATAAAGAGAGCTGGGAAAAATTGTTGTGAATAATTTTAGCTCACAAAATCTAACATTTTTTAATCAAAATAATTTATTATATGCACAAATCGTATTTACTTTCTAACATATTAATCTACAAAGATTTTTCTATCGGTGTAATCCTTGCACCCTTTTTTGTGCTAGTCACAAATTTCACAAATGTCAAAATATAAACATGAAGGTTGTTATGATACTTGAGGACCCAAATATTCCATCATATTGGTGGTGATGATGCATGGAAGTTACTAGTGGTGTTGCATGGAAGTTATTGGTGGTGATCCTTCTACCATAGTCGTTGTCACTATATGTACCTTCATGACCATATCAAAGTGGATGCTTGGATTCTTCCTTGGGAAGTAAGCTAGCCTCCCAACCTTATTGAGGATAAGATTCGTCTTTTCAAAGAAAAAATGTTTCTCTTTATCATAAAAATTATTCACAAAGATATGGATTTCCAATTTAAAATTACAATTGGTAACATTAGCTTCATCAACTTTTCCCTCAAAGGTGGAAATTTCAAATTTTTCCTTACCGAAAGAAAAATATAAAATAATCTTTTTGTAGGGCGTCTAATATATCTGGAGCGTCTATGCAAATTAGTTCATCACTATTCTTTGTCTTTCTAAAGCAATCTCAATCAACATATTAAAGGGAATCCAAGAGTCAATAAGTCATTCTTTGAACCTATTTGTGATCATTTGCATCTACCAAGAATATAATTTGATAGATCTTATCTTTAACCCAAGTTTTAATATTGTGACCCTATTTGATGGAACATGCAAGAGCAATTAGGCTATGGTATCATTGAGTTGAATTAGATGGGCAATCACAAGATAATACTATTGGAGTACAATACCACTGAGAGGGGGTGATTCAGTGGTATACTAATTCAAAAAGACCTTAAACTTTCAAAAACTTTGCAACATAACTACATGTATACTCAGAATCAAAAACTTTGGTAGACATCAACTTAAATCAAAACTACTTCTGATAAACTAAGACGAAGCATCATATTACACATCATAACAACTTATGTTGAATTGAGATAGGCACCATGACAACTGACACTAACATATCAATATCAAAGATGCATCAACACAATATTATGAAGCAATCTTTAACACATGAGACTCAAAAACAAGGATATTCATTTAACCATAATATTGAGATGAATTGTGACTTCAATGACCACGAAGAGAATCAAATGGACATAAGGATCAATCACATCAAAGTAACAACTCATAACACAAAAATTGTCCTGAGTGGAAAACCCTCATGGGGAATAAAACCACTCGAAAATGCCTCACTGGCTTAATGAAAATGAGCCTCACTGGAAAATACATATGCCTCACTAGCTGATTAAAAAAATGTCTCACTGACAGAGCCTCACTGGTTACATTCAAAGCACCAACTCTAGGAGCACCAACCCCTTACAAGCTTTTAGGAGCACCCACTCCAAGGAGCACCAACCCCTGTAAAAATTCAGAACAAAAAACTAGTTTAGAGGGTTACTCTATTTCCATTCAAAGCATCTGATACATGTTGTCATAGAGATTTTTTGTTTCACATTTCTTTCCTTCACAAACTGCTCTTCAAAACTTTACACCCCTCAGTCAAAATTGCAATAATAATGACAAACATGCCAACATACGACTTGGAAGTTCAACATTAGTATTTTGCATATATGTTAAGAAATGAACAAGCAATTACTCTCTCTACAAGCAATCCATCACTGTCTATACCAGGCCATTGCTTACTGCTATCACCAAACCCTTGCTAATTGTTATGATTAGACATCAATACTTTGAGGAAAATCTTTCAATTTCATATCACTTTGTTACAACCTCCATAAAGTGTCTACACAAACCGAGGGATAACCCTGTTTTTCACATTCACTCCAATTTGCCATATAGAACAAATACTTCATCTGCACAAACAATCATAAACATGATAGCCCATATTTTATAGTTACAATTGTAAGAATAACATTGATTTGCAAACCTTACATTCTCACAAGTCAGTGCAGTCATGTTCTTACCATCGAACCCTGCTTCTCAAACACCACATCTGATATCATTCATTTTCGACACTTTTTCTTACTGAGTATGCTAACATCAATTCAAAATACAACATTTTCCTCAGGTACGAACAATTCTTCATGATGGTTTAAATATGATAGTTCAGAACGGTTTGATTTAGTTCCCTGATCAATTCAACTGTCAAAACTACTAGACATTGAAGAGGCTTGAAAAAAAAACTTCCATTGGTCCAGCTTGGACAGATCACCAACATCCCATGCAGCAAGTCAAAGCAAGTCATACGTGGTCCCCATTCTATCTCCAAGATTATCGACAAAGGATTATACTTCGCAGTGTCTCAAAAAAGGCTTCATTGAAATGCAACATTACACCGAAATCAAAACTTCTAACACCAAGACCTACTAGTGTCACAACGAAAAAGGCTTTGTCGATGTAGCAACAAGCTTCGACTAACAGCAGAAACTATCTTACCAATTCCTTAAGTCACATCGAAACCAAACACTTCGTCAAGACCCTTGTACATCTCCTCAACACTTTGCTTATCGCAATGACAAAGCACTTCGTCAAAACTATAAGTCACCACATAGATCGCCACTTGGGTTATACTGACAAACTCATTACCAAGACAGAACAAATGTTACATCGAAACCAACTCTTCGATAAGAAATATAACATCGACTAGGTATCAGAAATGTCTTATTGAAAGCTAATATCACACCGAAATAGAAGCACCAAAGAAAGAAAGTCACCAAGATACTAAAAGAAGCTTATCAAGAAAAAAATGATCTCTACAATGTGTCGTGCTCAATAACATATTCTCAAATATTTCTTTAATTACTATCCATTGGTACGATGCTATTACTGTTGATATTAAGGTTCCCATTTCTTTTGATCACTAAATTGTCATGTTGCCATATTGCTTTACTCATGTCGCCACACTATGCTCTGGATTCAAATCCTGACATAACCTAATTACATAATGCAAACCTGTCAACTATAAAAACAACACTTCTTTTCAAACAACCTATCTAGGGAACGACCATGTGAGCCTGATCTAGTAAACATCTATGTGAGCCTGCATGAAGAGGGAACGACCATGTGAGCCTAATCTAGTAAACATATATGTGAGCCTCCATGAAGAGGGAATGGTCATGTGAGCTCACATGAAGGTAATCTTTGTGAACATAATGCAGGCTGAGACAAACAACTTTTTAACATCAATGACAAACATGCCAAAGTCAACAAATACACCAATTAAGGAACTTAATGTATTATAAAGAATAATTGAACAAAGATCAAAAGCCATAGGAAATTGATTGAATAAATATTAGTGTGTACACGTTACTGATTCAAAGATCATGCACTTCATATGCAGTAGCAATTAGTGGCTCATACATTATTCAAATCAACATGAGATAATAAAAAAATGGAAATCTTCTAACTAGGAGGAGGCATGTAATTGTCTTTCTCTATGGGCAAGCAAATGTCACCTTTCTCTTGGCCGTCTAAGTTTTCATTTAGAAAATCATTACAAATTTAAAACTCATAATTGGACCCATTTAATTATCAATAGCATGGAGTATACACATGGGAGTTGATGTTAACATAGCAAGGCTATAGAGTATTGACTCTCCTCGCATGTTATTGAGGATAGGTGTATTAATAAAGGGCATGGGGCCACATATCTATATATCCAATAATTCATTCTTTGGCAGCAATTCTAAAGACAATGATGCATTCTTTTATGATTTCACTACGTTGGACATTTTGTGTTTAAGCTCATGTTTAAGGTCATCCACCATGTTCGTGTTATTGTGCATTGATATATTGTGTGGATTTTTATTCTAACATGTCCAAGGTCATACAGCATTGATATATTGTGTGGATTTTTAATTATTTTTTTTATTTTTTTTTTAATTTCAGGAGGCTTCGCACTTAAAAATGGCATATGGGAAATTAATTACTTTTGTTTATACCCTTCACAATGTCAAGTAGTATAAAAACAATTAGAAGCTGACATGATGTAAAATGTCTAACTACAATGTGTTAGAAAACCATGTCTCAAATAAGCTAAATTATATACTACCAAAACATTTTGAAGATACTCAGGAGTCTATAAAAATAACTATTTGAGCGTACCTTAACCAATTTAGACAATTGATGTAGACATCATTAGCGTGCCATCCTTTTAATCAAGACTATCATAGACAAAGAGCAACTGAACTACATGGCAATACCTATACCATTAAAAACAACTAAAATAATTGCACTCACGCCCAAACTAATGGGTGAATATGTAGGAGCGTACTTCAAGTAAAAGGATGAGGTTAACTAATCATTTGAGTGAAATATAATCCAAAATTAAGTACTCTGCCTATATGGTTTTGACAAGAAAACATTGTATATGAATGCCATTTTAAATGCTAATTTTCGTCCAAATTGGGAACACATGCTTTCTTATTTCTGGAACGTCATTTTAATGAATTTCAAAGTATGTGCTATTGGATTTGATAATACACTCTTTCTCTAATGAAAATTCATTTCTTATACAATGAACTGTAATAAATTAAGAGACCCAACTCATGTAACACGCCTCTTCTTTTTTGACCATTTGTTATGCATTTGACTCCTCTCCCTCTTCTTATTTTGCTTGTTAAATGATCTTCCAACCAAGGATGGCTGCTCTTTAAGGCCAAAGCTCTTTGCAACATGGCCCAGATGAAGTTTCTTCACCTGAAATATCCTTTTGAGATCGCCTCGATGAGCAGCATATGCACGTACAAAAGAACAGAAAGCATCTTTTGCAAGCTGTTTCATGCTTACCTGCATGTGAAAACATCAATTAAGATCTATAATAAAACAAAAGAATTCAAAAGCACAGATCAAGTATAAGAATTAATTAGAAATTACACATCATCCATCAAAATGTGTTCATAAATACATACTTCCAAAAAGCTGCAAGATAGAAACTGATATTGCACCAAAATCACATATCCAAGTTTGCACCAAGGACAGCATACATAAAGAGAATGTTCTATATTTTGAAGGTTCAAATATGCATCCAATGCAATGTTTCTCCGAGCTAAGGGATGGGGACATAATTTCAGAGACGGCAAAGGAATTTACAGATTTTGAAGAAGGCCGGGGAGGACAGCTATTTAAATTATATTTAGATTTATAATTTACAAATGAATTAAAAAGGAATTTAAACAACTAACAGAAATGAAATTTTCAAAGGCATTCCATCGAGCCAACTGATCATCCAAAGTTCTACATGTTACAATAGTGAATCCAAGTCCATCCGCAGGCAATGTTAAAGCACAGAAACCAGAAAAGTAGCCTGGCATGGCATTGCTTTGTCTTTCCTTTATTATTCATTGACTCCAACGAACAAGAATATTCAGTTACTATAGTTTATTAAGTGAAAACTTTCTTAGCGTAAATTTTAGGTGCCTGTGAGGGATAGTTTTAAGCTGAGTAGCCCAGATTCCAAATGTCAAAAAGAAATGTGTTTTAGCATATTATAAGGGAACTTATAAATGAAGTATGCAATGAAGAATCGTTAGTATGCCTCCAAATAGTGAGGAAGCCTATGCAATATGTGAAACTGAAACCCGTCCCAGAAAAGATAATAAAAGACAGAACATGGTATAAGAGATGACTTTAACAGTACCAAGCATTTACCAAACAATATATCCAAAATCAAATACATAAATACATATCATCAATATAAAAATGATGGATTTATCGACAAAACACAATGAAGTAAGCTACTGTCGACTTTTTCTTTTTCATTTTACAGCTCTTTTAATTTTATATCAAAAATAAATAAAGCCATCAGTGACATCATGACATGCCCAAAAGATCAAGGGACCCTGGGATGGCAGGGATCCCCATAGCATACCTAGAGAGAGGGACATCCCTAGAAATGTCCCCCAAATTGTAGGAACGCCTTCCCAGTTCCCGAAACCCCAAAATGTTAATATGAACACACACGGCGAGAATTTTAATAAAAAATGGAGTATATGGCACCTAGAAATTCATGAATGTGTAAACATGTAAATAGGGGTATCAGTAATAAACGGCCAAGAAGTCAAACTGATAGACAAAGGCAAAAACGAAATCATCTAAGACACAAAAATTTGGAGAAGACCAACAGACATCCCATAAGATTATAAAATATGCATCCACAAAATCACCATATCAAAAACCTAAGCAAATATCTAAAGAAATTGTGCTGTATGAAAAACAATTTGAATTACAAAATTTTGTAGCATTGGGCATCGAGAAATGAAGGATAAACTACTTAGGCCATGAAATTGCCTATAGATAAAGAATTAACTTTGTTTTTGAGCAATCTTGCCATTTGATCCCCTCATTACTTGCCTTCAACAATTAATAGTTTGACATTTCTCCCGACCCTTAAAGAATGATCCATATTAGAGATTACTTTAATAGTTTCAATTTCACCAAAGCTCAACCTTGTTGATGTTAACGTCCATATTTCTAACAACTAAACTTTTCAAAGTTGTATTTGTGAAGATAATACTAAAATGCCTAGGGTCCCCCTCATTGTCTGATTCTTCTAGCTACACAGACAAAACTATTGTAGGGGTAAACTACTTGACAGGTACTGATGTGAAATTATCAGGTGTTTATTGTTCATAACGTCAGGGTAAACTCCTCAGGTAATTAGGTGTGATTTTTCTCCACATCAGAGATGTCAATTCCGGCATCCAATAAAAGCATGGGTTTGAATTTGAGCCCTATGCCAGACAAGCTTCAGACAAAAATCAATTGTGGTAGAATAAGCTCAAGCCCTAGTGTCATTAGTGTGGATACGAGTTTCAACTGGATTAGCAATAGCATCCACACGAAACATCCAAGATTTGATTTAGGCTGCATTATATTTTAGAGTAGGAAATCCATGCAAATAATTCTTAGATTCACTTTCTGACTTGGGACTGATGGTTTTACAGATAAAAATTCCAGTAATCAATAGAGTAACAAGGCCAAGTTAACTGCAAAATAAAAGAAATTACATAAATAACACCGATGTTCATTTAAAATCTTTCCAAGGATATTATTCTTGTACAGGATTCTACTATTCTAAAATGCACACAGTTGAAATATTAAACTACAATGTTGTCTGCCATATTGGAAAACAACCTTTCAAAAAAATTGGATATTGGAATTTGGCTATTTATAAAATTTATTTCAAGTTTTAATGTGTTTTTTTACAAGGCCAAGTTTACTTAAAAAATTAAAACAGTAACAAAAACTATTGAAGTAATTTTGTAATGTTTCTATAATGTCCATTCAGTTAGTTTAAGGTCTTTCCTTTTCATAGTTAGCTGTTACTAGAAATGTTTTCTTTCATGTTTCTATTCTCTATCATTTCCGTTATAGAAAGATCCTCTTGTAATCTCTATTTAAGGAGCCTTCATATCTTTTGTAGAATACCGAATAACAAATTATCATTCCATGGTATCAGAGCTCGGGTCACGGGTTCGAATCCCTCGGTCAAGTTGGGGGAGATTGTTGGAAGGTTTGTGCCCTTCATCCCCTTGGTTGTTCAATGCCACCCTTGAGGATTCACAACATGGCTTAACCGCCTCCTATTGTTTGTTTATCTCTGGTGTTTGTTTCAAGCATTAATAGGTCGATCTTTTGGTGCAATGACAAACTTTGACTAACAAAAAATCTTAGGTTCTTTTTTGGCGAATATTTTTAGTAAAAAAATTCGAGGGTTTTCAGATTTTTTTCCACAAAAAATCATGGAAGGGTTTTGCTCAATTTTTTCCACAAAAAAACTTTATTTCTGTTTACTACTTATGATGGCTGTGAGTAAAGTTTTTGTAATGTCCCCTCCTCGCGTCTAGTCAACATTGGAGTTCCAATAGCCTATTCTAAGTCCCTGTAGGTTAAGTGGTTGTGGTTAAGGGACTTTTGTGTCTTGGTTGAGATCGTGCAGGTGTTTCTTTAGCTTTCTGGCAGAGTTGCTTTTTTTAGCAGTGAGCTCCTTTGGGTGTTTACTATTTATAGCTAAGTTACCGAATCGGGTATGGGTACGGATACGGGTACGTAGTTTTGGTACGCGGATACGTCAATTTTTTTGGAGGGGGTTGGGTACGTTTTGGGTACACCTCTTTAATAAACATATGAAATCATAAATATATACATATTTAATACCTAAAACTTTAATGTAATAATAATATAAATCTATATTATATTAAATTTATAAGTTTATGAACTATTATCTTAATACCATATTAATATAAAGTTATTTGATATTATTGAGTTTTTAAACATGTTAAAAATTAATAATAAATATTAACAAAATAAAAGTAAAACTATATTCCTATCACTATTTTTCAAAACCTATTAATATAAATACTACTTAATAGGTCATTCATAAAATAACACATGTTTAATAATAATAAAAATAATTAAATTAACAATAAATATTAAATAATATTTAATTTAATATTAATTAATATAATTTAATATAACTAATTTAAGTTTAAATTTAATAAACAATAGAATTCATTAAAATAATTGTAAGCTTCTTAATGTTAATAATAATAATAAACGATATTAAATTTAATAAAATTTTAGTAAATTAAAAACCTAAAATTAAAGTTAAAACTTATATAGAGTAATTATAGGAGAATAAGGAAACACTTCCGTCGAACACAAATTTGGTTTTATATCCGTCGGGAAGAGGCTATTCGAATGGATGGAAGAGTGAATCTTCGTTGGGAGGAGGCTACTTTGCCCTCGTCTGCCCTCATTTGACCTCATCGTGCGTCACCTCCCCTCGTCTGCCCTCGTTGTGCGTCGCCTTGCTGCGTCGTCTATGCTTGCATCTGTTCTTCTTGGCTGCACAAAAAATTCGAAGAGAAACCTATGTATTTTAATTTAGGGTAAACACGTTTTCTTTCTAAAAAGTGGAAAAAAAAACCCTCGAAATCCACATTCGACATTGACTCGTCAAAAACGCCACAGAATCGAAAAATAAACGCTACGTCATTCCAAATACGTTGGGATTCATGGTTGAAAATGCCGATACGTTTCAAAGGGCAAATGCAGGAACCCTGTTCGATTCCACAGGGATTCCAGTTCGAATCCGAATCTGATTCGAATCGTACCTGGATCCAGGTCAAAACCTAGATGTACCGGTAACTTAGATTTATAGTAAGTCAATGAGCCACCAGTCCTTTAGTTAGTGTAGAGTTTCTATTCATATCGTTGGTGAGTTAAAAGGCTTTTGAGAAATATTTGCTTTATTGGCCTTATTAATCTTTAAAATGTTGCCTTTTAAGTCTTTCGGAAAATACCCCCATGTCCTAGTCAGGCAATGTTGTTTTAAAAGGGGGGCCAATGTATTTCATGACTTAAGGCAAATATTATGCCTTCTGGACGCCTAGATGAGAGGGAAAAGTTTATTAAAAGAAAATGTAATTTATTTCAAAGAGAAAAGGGATGCCCATATGAGGGAATAAAGTGATTTTCAAAAAAAAAATTAAATGGAGGGAAACCCTAAAAGTGCCCTAACTCTCCCTCTCAATCTTTTAAAAAGGTTAATGGGCTCTCATTTGGGATATCTTGATTTTGCCAACTTAAGGAAGTGCTGTTGGAGTGTTTCCAGGAAGGACAATCTGTTAGTTTGAGGACATAAACCCTCAGCTGGGACACCAGTTTCGGTGGTGGAAGACCCACTCAGACTGGTTACTGTTAAAAAACGAAGTTTTCAGTATTTTGGTGAGTGTTTTGGGGTGTGAAGATGAAGATTTACATGATGTTTTGAAGAGGGTTTGAAGGTTTTGGTGTGGTGTGAGTTTTTGGGTGAATAATTTTGATTTGCAGAGTGCTGGTGTAGATTTTAACAAAAATCTGGTAATGTTTGGGTGTGGCTGTAGCTGTTCTATTACCTTTTTATGCTTTCCTGATTGCTGGGCACATTCTGGACAGAATATCAAGTGGAGCAGATCATCCCAGGTCTGAAATAATAATTTATATTTCTGATTTTAACACTGCTGTCAACAAACTGTGAGTGCTGGAGCAGATTAGGAGCAGCTAGAGACCTATTATCAACTCTAGAGACCTGGATGCCTTAGTCCATGCATCCTTTGCTAGAGTGCTGGACATATCTCAGAGCTGTCTTTCCTAGTGAATCATTTTGGTAATAGGTCTGCAATTTAAATGTTTAATCTGATTTTCAGAATACTGTTAAATTGAAGTCTGATTTGTAATCTGTGGCAATGTCCTATGAAGCTTGATTGATTGAGGTTTAGTTACAATCTACTCTTGCTATTTTATGTCTTTATGCACATTTATTTGTTATATGTTGATTATTATCATGAAAACAAACTAAAGCAAACAAACAGCAAGTACTCTTTATTGGTTTAATATTGCATTATATAGTCTTCAAAAAAAATTAGGTGTGACTACTACAGTTTTTCAACAGGCTGGGGGGGTTTGTACGATTTTCTCCTCAAAAATCGTGGATGGGTTTTCTGATTTTTATCCACAAAAAATCAGGGAGGGTTTTGCATGATTTTCTCTTCAAAAATCATGGTTTCTCCGTTCATGTTTTTGCACAATTTTATCACACAAAAATCATGGGTTCTTTCTTAGATGGACAGTTTTCTAAGTTTTTTATTTTTTAATCATGGAAGGTTTTCTAATATTTTTTTAATATAATCATGATGGGTTGTTTGCACAAGTTTTGAGAAGTTGTTCTTAGTGTCTCTGGATAAATAGAGGTATGGCTTTGTTACCCAACATCATGTTGGAAGGATTGTGGTAGAAGGGTTATGATAAACTTAGTCACATCAGAACTTCTTCAGAACTACGGAGGGTCTCAACGGAAGGCTCATATTGCAAAGCGTTTAAAAAGGGGGCAGCCTTCTATACATTCGTGGCCAAATGACCACATAATTTTAGGGGGATAAGGGGGGTGACTTGTTTTTCTGTAGGGTAGTTAGTAAAATTACTATTAAGGGAGGGTATTAAAATAATTTTGTAATGTTTCTGTAATGGTCATTCAGTTAGTTAGTTTAGGATCTTTCATTTTCATAGGTAGTTCTTATTTAGAATGTTTTCTTTCGTGTTTCTATTCTTGATCGTTTCTGTTATGGAAAGATCCTCTGGTAATCTCTATTTAAGGAGTCTCTGTCTCCTTTGTAAAATACCGAATAACAAATTATCATTTCAAAAATGAACACCAAGGGTGCATTTCAACTCATGCAACATCCTCTAAAAGATACTTTTCTTGTCCCGGTTCTCATGTTCTCTAAGAAGTGCTCTGTTGCAATGTGTAGCTATAATTGTTGCCTTTCATATTTGAAAACTTCCTTTACAGAAAAAAGGCAGCAATAAGAGTTGGCTATTTATCGATTCTAAAAAGAATAAGTTGAGTTAAGCATGTAAAAAATAAGCAAGGTAATTATAACCAAATAGAACGACATGTATCCATGTACAAAATTCAAAACAAAAATACCTCTGCCATAATGAATGATTCCAGGGCCTTCTGCATAGACAATGCCCTAGGATGCATCTCAAGTGTAGTCCATTTTCCCTGTTTATGATTTTTCACTATTCCATTCACCTGAATGTGATCTAGAATCTTTTTAACCGAAAGCTCATTCAAAGGAACACCATGTTTCTGTAATTCTTTCAAATAATCCAACTCAATAGGCTGCAAAAATAATATAGCTTCCCCCTTTTGGCCCAGACGAGCTGTTCTGCCAACCCTACAAATTATAGAAAATTCAACCAACTCTAAGAACATTATACCATAATTAGCAGCAAGCAAGAAGAGAGACAATGCTATATAAATTAGTTCAGAAAATACTAAATTACAAACAAACAAAAAATCTTGAAAAAAATGTTGCTACAAATATCAAGACAGACAAGATGTCCTTCAGAATGGCAAAATTGCACACAAGCACTGCACAAGACTAAAAACTCGTTGCTCCTTGAACAGGGTTGTCAAGTCTTCAAATGTGTGGTTCCTTGCTGGGCACCCCAGTTTAAGCCGTTAATTAACGACTTTGCTCCACAACTACTTGATTTTTTATTCTTCCACAAACAGACCAACATTATAAAAAATTAACATAGACCTCCGTCTACAATGATCTTCTAATCATTGAATTACAGATGTAGCTTATATGCATCTTCTAGAGTAGAACCACTCGAAGCTATACAAAGAAGTTACCAATACTTGTAGAAGAGAGTTGTAAAGATTACATGTATAAATAGATAAATGTGAAGGATTCGAATATTAAGATGAAACTAAAAAGAATTTGGTTCTAAAATGATATGATGTAAATGACACGTGTGTATAGCCCTGACTCCTCAGCATATTTGGGCCGGTACATTAGATTTTAGCATTCTTTGAAAGCAGCATTTGCAATGTTTTATCTAAGGCTGGCATTAGACAAATTTTATGGCTTGATGTTCTGCTGGACAACATCAACAGAAATTATAGGTGCAAGCTATAATCTTTTTGAATTTGTCGTCTGTTGGTTAGTTTTTGCAGTAAGGGTGATGATAAACTTCAAAATCATCTATAAACTACAGTGTGCCCGAACATCATCCAGGTGCTGAGTAATTCTCGTTGTTCTTTATTTGGTAATTATTGTGCATATACACAGAAAACTTGAGAATTCTACTCCCCAAACAGAAGGTCCAAGAAGGTGGTACTTGAGATGTAAGACTTCATTTCCAAAGCTATAATTCCCAGGCAACACAATGTCCCTTTATTACTGAATAATGATAATAATACTAAGTACAATAATAGGATTATTATTGTGTTCATGGCAATGATAATAGCAATAGTTTTTGTTACAAGTATCTACATGAGATTCTTGCCCATCAAGAAGTCAACAAAAGATAATAACAGTATCCATGAAATATGGATCAATTAAGATTGACTCAAAAATATGTAGTTGAATCCCAATAAAACATCATGTAATTCGATACAATACAAAAACATCACCTCTATAAAAATGAATGCTCTAGGGAGCTCTGTAATAAATGGTTCATAAGGCACAACAATTGCCACAGGTTTTGCAAGTAGCGTAGCAAGCTAACTTGGCTTGATCTTTTGGGGTAAACTTCGTGGACAAGTTTTCTTGAGTAAAAATGGTACTAGGATGGATGACCTCTCGAGAAATCTAGATGTTTCACCTCTATAAGCATCACCTCGATGTAATGAGTGCTAAGTGAACCATTCATGCTAAGCGAACCACTATTCATGAAATATGCATCAATAAAGATTGACTAAAACTACATAGTTGGACCCTAATAAAACATTACATAATTTGAAACATTGCAAAAACACCACCAACATGAAAATGAAGGAGCTAGGAAGTTATATAATGAATACTTCATAAGGCACAACACTTGTTAAAGGTTTTGCAAAGGAGGTAGCAAGCTAAATGGACTTTACCTTGAGGGAAACTCCATAGTTAAGTGCACTTGGGCTAGAGTAGTACTTAGACAAGTGACCTACCAAAAAGCCCAAGTGCTTATCCCTTGTGAGCATCAACTAGATGCAATGAGTGTTGTGGGCCATTCATACTCATGAGAGGTGGGTTCTTGTGAACCACCACTTGTGAAATATGGGTAAATCAAGATTGACTCAAAACTACATAATTGAATCCTAAGAAAATATCACATAATTTGATAGAATGCAAAAACCCTACTTACATGAAAATTATAATGGCACATTATTATTAACCAAAGATGCAAGTAGACCACCCCCAAAGCATGGGAGCCCCAATGTCTACTCTATGTGGCGATGCATCTTCTATAGACAAAAATTAATGTGATCCATATATGTTTACTTGCATTTGTTGAGGTGTCCTCTATGCAAACACAACAATAAGAACACAAAAATGAAGAAACCCCTAGAACCTTCCATTCAACTTATCTAGTGCAAAAGTAGGATCATATAAATGCAAGATCAGCACAATCTACTAAACAAAAGAAGAGTCAAAAACCATAAAGGGAGAGCTTGGATCAAAAAGACGAGAGAATTAATTTTCAATGAATGAGCACTAAGGAATGGAAAGGCAAAGTGTTTTCTTGCATGAAAGATTATTTTAAAAGGAAAGAAAACCTAGCAAAGCTTTAGCATAAAAAATTGGAAGAAGAAAACTATGAAACCTCTATAGCAAGAGAGCAAAAGAACTAATGAAGTATTTCACATGAAGGAACATCATTCAAAAGGAAGAAATGTCATTGTCCCTATATACGCATACCCACAACTCATGTTAACTTGAGTCACAAAATTCATGTCAATATGTTTATGTTTGGCAAGGATATAACTCTTCTATGCCAAAGGTATTCCATTGATGTTGCTTGAACTCCTTATTGTAAGGAGGTTATCGCCTTGTTGACGTGTATTTTGTACACTATCAAACACAGAATAAAATACCTAAAGGTACCTTATCCTCTCTTGAGTAAAGCCTCCGAATGCTGAAGATGTCGCGAAAAGGATCAATCGGGATGACTTCAAGGTTCTTGTATGTAGGGTCTCTACGTGTGGATAAGCTCTCTGTGGTATGATGTGATTTGCTGGAATCACAAGGGGACTTACATTTGATGATTGAACGTCTGATCTGCTTTGAATATTGCTGGAACACAGGATTTCACTAGCTTTGATTTGAAAAAAAAGGAAAAAAGACAAGGGCGAGGAGAGAATCTAATCCTAATACTAAGGAATGTAGGAGCAATGATTGATCTTTGATGAAATTCTAACTAGGTCTTGTTTTGACATCGCAGGACCATCTCCACAAGGCCAGTGCGATCTTCGAAGGAAAGCTTTATGATGTTCAAATCATCACTGCAGGCATAGACACCATCACGCTGATGCATATCAATGAAGAAGCGATAATTGAAGTTAGGCTTAAGCTGAACGATTCCAGTTGACTACGCAAGGCAAGTCTGCAATCAACAAACTGCTAGTAGTATGGATATACGAATTTCACCATCAATCAAGCACATTTCTTCCACTCATCTAATAACATGAAATCAAATATGAGAAGTATAAAGACCACGCAAATTGTCGAATCGACCCATAAATTTCACCATTTCTTCAATGAAGTTACAAGTCTTTTACAACAACATCTTGGCAACAATCTTTGCCTTATCTCTCTACTCTACTCTAATTGCTATTCTATCAACTAGCTAATCACCTTCTATCTACTCTCTATCTGTCTTCTAACTGCTTCCAACTATATTCTAACCACCTTACAAAATGAAATGCCAGGGCTTCTATAGTGCCCTCAATACAATTCGATGGCTTAGATCAATTCGAGATCAATGGCCAAGATTCAACAATGAAAACCCTAATTAGGGTTTGTTACAACCATTACATAACATTTAATGCTTGACCAATGATAAAATTGTATTGCTTGGACACATGTCCTCTCTAGAAAATTCCACCAATGGATAGCTGGGGTAGGTACATCAGAGTTTGTGCCACCTTCCATGGGTTAGGTACATTGAATCTGGAAATGCTGAGGTGGACCACACTGACTGGAGAAGTGATGACTGGGATGCCACCTCGTCTGACACTTGTAACTTGGTAGATATTCAACTTGATGTTGTTGAGAAGCTAGCTTTAATTAATTTATCTGGAACTATCTGCTTCTTCAACGAACCCTTGTTCTAACTTCTTGTGTCCTTGATGTGCAGGATGATTGATGTACCTCGCCTTGGAATGTTGGATTGGAAGAGGTCGCCCTTGATGACGTTAGTCCAAAGAAGGTCGTCCTTGTCGATGCTAGACTAGAGGAAGTCGCCCTTCTCCTTGCTTGATCGTCTTGGAGGAGACCGTCCTTGATCTGGCTTGATTTTACAACTCCGAGATCTCCATTTGATGCCTACACAAAATATTAAAGTTAGTCTTTTGAGCATCAAACCTCAAAGCATGAAATTTAAGACCTTTCAACAGTAAAACTTAAGATATTAATTTGAAAAAAGTCACAATAAATCAAGAACTACACATTTTCAAATTAATAATGAATGGAATTTGGATCTTCAAGACTTAAGACTTTACAAAATTGCAATGGGATCACAATAAGTCTTGAATAAGAACTTCAAAAATGATTCTTCATACCTCCTCCTTTGATTGTTTAACTTACAAAACCTTGGCAAAAGAAGGAAGAGGACCGGATTTTGTTAGGCAAGATTTATAGCCATCCCTTGGATAAAATGCACCTCCTTTAGCTTGGAAAAGAACTCCACCTTCCTCTTCAAAAATCTGGAAATTCGCCTTCAAATACCTTCAAAACATCTGGAATTTATCCTCCAATCTAGCAAGAAATACGCCTCTCCAATAGCCTTCAAGATGAATTTCGCCTTCCTTAGTCTCCACACTTGGTAGAAATTCGCTCCACACAAGCTAGATTTCGCACCTCCTTCCTTGCTTCTCCAAATCGCACTTGAAACAATGAGTGAATGATTTGAATAATGAAAAACACACCCCAAATATATAGAGCGCTCACCATTTCACCTCCCCATAGGCCGACTTGATGAAAATAGGCCAAAATAAATAAATAAAACTAAAAAGGAAGAGGCCGACTTAATTAAGCAATAAAAAATGATACCTCAAGCGCTCTTCTTTTTAAATTTTAATTTAATAATAAATAATTTCGAAATGCCTTAATTAATAATTAAAAAAAACGATTTTCCAAGGCTCAAAATTAATTATTAAATCCTATGCGCTTTTCATTAAATGCCCAATTTAATTAGAATTTTTAAAAATATTTCGAAGTTTTTTGGCGAACTTGGCATCTAGTGCGATTTGCTAAAATAAGGCAAAAAATAATGAATTTTGATAACTTCGTTCTGGTCCCTTGGAGAGGGACAGGAGCGCTCTTGTATTTTAAGCCTTGCATCTCTTGCTTCCACGTTCAAAACTTCATCCTTGACGTTCAAAATGGCATTTTATCTGGAACTTTAAGTTCAATTCATGTGATCTTTGGAAGGAGCTTGCCTTAAGGCATTTTCACCCTGGTCCCTTGGTGAGGGACAGGAGCGACTTTTGGTTCATTGCACAAACTCTTGATCATATCAACCTCGAATTACTTTCTAGACGTAGAACATCACTCCCCACTTCATCTTGAGTCCTAGCAACAAGAAATAGCATTTCAAAATGTTAGGCACTCAGGCATTTTGAAGATTTCGCTCTAGTCCCTTGGAGAGGGACAGGAGCGCCCTAGCCAATTTTCATCGAATTTTGTGGTCCTTGCAACTCCATTCTTCTTTGAAGCACTTTAAATATCATTCCAAATTTGTGCCTTGGCCTGGACTCGTCCCAATTTGGAGAGGAAGGCTGGCTAATGTGTTTTTCGCACTGGTCCCTTGGAGAGGGACAGGAGCGATTTTGCAACTATGAGCTTACTTGTGTCTTGCTAGCCTTCGAAATTATCTTCATTGTACCAATCACGCCCCTTTTCATTCATTTCAAACATAAAACTTGCTTTGCCTTTGCGAGAGATTGGCCTTGTGAGAAAATCGCTCTGGTTCCTTGGTGAGGGACAGGAGCGCCTATTATCTTTTGGGTTGATTTTCTCCTTCGTGGCCCACTCAAGTTATATTCAACGCACAAATCATGTTTTCCTTGATCTCTTCAAATCATAAAATCATCTTGATCTTGCAAGAACAGTACAAATTTGAAATTCAAGCTCCGGTGCTTCAGTGAGGGACAGGAGCGAATTTTGTCTTCTAGGCCAAAATGCTTCACTTTTCATCTCAAAATTCCTTTGCTAGGGAAGATATCATCTTACTTCATACTATGAATAAAAGTTAAAGTCTAAGAAAGGTCTAAAACTTGTGCATATAAAGAAAAGCGCTCTGGTCCTTCAGTGAGGGACAGGAGCGAATTTGACCTTCTAGGCAAAAACTTCATCATTTCATTGTCAAGTCTGGATGCTCTATCATGCTCATTTCGTCCTTCACCATGCCTTTGATGTTCCAATTTGACCAAACAAGGTCAGGAATGACTCAAATAAGCCTTTTCGCCCTGGACCCTTGGTGAGGGACAGGAGCGCTTCGTCTTGGTCCCTTGGAGAGGGACAAGAGCGAAATTCGCTCTGGATCCTCAGTGAAGGACAGGAGCGAAATTTGACTTTTGAACTCTCTATCAGGATAATTTTTTATGGAATATAACATTTAAGTATACTTTAAGTTATATTCCATATATACTTTCAGGATGTTTGAGAGTGGTTTCAGACCTCCAGGAGTTATATTGCAAAATCTAGTTTTTGGAGGTTTTTCAGTTTCCAGACTTAGTCAAATTCAGGATCAGGACATTCCAGACTTAGCCAAATTTCAGGATCAGGACTTTCACTCCAGCAGGACCTGCTATCCTATTGATCTCCCCGACAACACTCAAAAATGCAAAAGCCAACTAACAAAACCCCAAAAGACCCAAAAACAAACCCTAAAAAGCAAAAAAAAAGGGGGTCCCCATTTGCAATGGGTCGATGTGTGAAATGGTCACAACACGCCTAAGCATGCAAAACAAGTCCATCATGTGTGCCTCTTCGTGAAACAAAATTGAGAACCATGATCTTGGGAAAAAACTTATCCCAAAATTAATTAATTAGACATGGTGACATAGGTCACACATGGGTGTAGCATTATCATGGATGGGTGGGGAGGCATTAAACACAAAACATTCATCAATGCGATAGTCAGATGTGAAGAAGGCTCTTATTTCCTTAGGAATGTTGACTAATTTGGAAAGAGTGAGGACACTAAAAATCCAATTTTAGATTTTAAGAGATGCAAATGAGGGGGTTGATCCTTCCAATGTAGTGCAGGTGGTCAAAGATGTGGTATACACGGGCAAGGCAGCAAGTTAGTTGAGGTTGCCTACAAACACGTCTACTCAACCCCATGTGTGCATGGAATGTGCTTAAGGACATAGGGAATATTCTTTGCATCAAAAATATTGTGACGGATGCTAGAGGTGTAGATGTTCATATGCAACCAGTATACATTAGTGGCTCTCTTTCAATCCTTTTTTAACAATGCCCAGTTTTTATAAGGAAGTCCTCGAGCCAATTAAGACCTAGTTTGCATCCTACTACTTTTTATTGGAGATGTTGCTTGATATTTAGGAGCCCTAGCAACTAATGACCATGGCTGGAGAGGACTAAGTGGGGATCTGTTGTGATCTTTTCACACATAGCCCCATTGCAAATGGAGACCCCCAAGTTTTTTGCTTTGAGAGTTTGGAGAGAGTTTTTGAGGGGTCATCCAAATCGGTTAAGGAGATCATGCTCGGACCAGTGTTTGGACACCATCAAAGTGCTTAAAAGGCCTAAAGGATGAAAAACACAACTACTTAGGTTCAATTCTGACAACTTCCTATTTTGTAGGATTTTGCTTTTTTGCTTTTTCATTTTTGGCATTTCGGGACCAATCTAGGAAGTAGTTTTTTCGCCTTCTTTTTTGCTTTTTGCTTTTTTGCTTCTTTGGGCTTTTTTGAAAGTTGACCTAGGATTGGATCACTCAGGTCAAGGCAGTTGGTTTCTTGTCTTCAAAATCGAAAATTGGCACCTCTAAGGTCAAAAATTATCAAAAAATCATCCAAGTGCTCATGGCACGAAAAGTTTCTAAATGGAGAAAGCAACGTCCAAGACATGGTAAACTCCTCTCATCATGGAGAAAGCAACCTCCAAGACATGGTAAACTCCTCCCATCATGGAGAAAGCAGCGTCCAAGACATGGTAAACTCCTCCCATCATGTAGAAAGCAAAGTCCAAGACATGTAAACTCCTCCCATCATGGAGAAAGCAACGTCCAAGACATGGTAAACTCCTCTCATCATGGAGAATGCAACGCCCAAGACATGGTAAACTCCTCCCATCATGGAGAAAGCAACGTCCAAGACATGGTAAACTCCTCTCATCATGGAGAATGCAACATCCTAACACATGATAAATTTCGCCCGGCATTTAGTAAGAATGTCTTGCCAACACATGAACTCCGCCCAACACTTAGCAAAAATTCCTTGTTGCACATGAAGTCTACCCAAGGAGAAAATTCAGAAAATTGGCTAACTATTGATACCTTGGGGAGGAAAAATTCAGAAAATTAGCTAAGTATTGATACCTTGGGGAGAACAAATTCGGAAAATTGGCTAAGTATTGATACCTTGGGTGGAAAAAATTCAGAAAATTGGCTAAGCATTGATACCTTGGGGAGAAAAAATTCAGAAAATCGGCTAAGTTTTGATACCTTGGGGAGAAAAAATTCAGAAAATTGGCTAAGTATTGATACCTTGGGGAGAAAAATTCAAAAAATTGGTTAAGTATTGATGATACCTTGGGAAAAATAAAATTTGAAAATTTGGTTAAGACCAAGGAAATGTCTTGCCTAAGTGCCAAGTCCGCCCCCCACCAATGAGAAATGTCCTAACAAACTTCAAGTCCCCCCAAGGTTTAAAGTAAAGATAGCTTGCCATGGAGCTAAGTCCGCCCAATGGGAATTGGCCATGTCCAAGCCATGTCAAAGTCCGCCCCCCCCAGAGATTGTCCAAGGCATGGCAAAGTCCGCCCAAGCTTGGCTAGCCAGAGTTGAAGTCCGCCCAAGATCCAAAGGAAAGTGGCATGGAAACAATGAACTCCACCCAAGCAATGAGCAAGAATGGCATGATGTCACCCCAACTCTGCCATGGCAAAGTTAGAAATGTCTTGTGCCATCCAAAGTCCACCTTGGCACTTGACCAAAACGTCCAAACAAGGCTCAAGTCCGCCAAGAAATGGCCAAGCAAACATGACATCCGCCATGCCAAATGGCTTGCCAAAGATGAACTTTGCCCAAAATGGCATGAAGCTAAGCAAGTCCGCCTAGACACTTAGAAAAATGGCAAAACCAACAGCAAAGTCCGCCAAGAACATGAGAAAATGTCTTAACATATGGCTAAATCCGCCATGGATAAAGTTTGGCCAGGTTTGGAAGTCGGAAAATTTATCTAACACTTGAATATTTTTCAAAAATTTGCCCAACACTTCAAAAATATTTGAACACAAGAAGAATCTAGAAGATTCCTTGCCAACACATGGACAAGATGAAGATAAGGTGTGAAGTGGCACCAAGAGTAAAAGTGGAAACTTTCTTTTAAAATCTTTCAAAGAGATTAAGTTGCCATTTTGAAGAAAATGAGAAAGAGACCAAGTTCGATGAATCTAAGATAAAACATGAAGTTGCTAAAATGGTCGTCTCCAACCTTATATCAATTTCAACTTCACTCTTTCTCAAGTTTGAAAATTGAAGAGCTCTCTCTCAAGGTTAAGAAAGGTGGATTTTCGAAGGAAGATTTTTAAAGGATAAAAGTGAATGTTCTGAGTAAAGGAAGGAATTTATCAACAATCTTCAGAAGTGAAGGGCAGATTTTCACCTCCAAGACTAAGGACACATTGCCTCACTCCTATCTAGGCCATAAAAATCAAAATTTTGACTTATCTTGCAAAGAAAGTAGGTGATCCTAGGATTTTCGCTCTGGACCCTTTGGAAGGGTCAAGAGCGATTTTCATCATTTGGCTCAATTCCTTTAATCTTGATAATCATTGGCAATTTGGAGTCATTCCTAAGGACTTCTTTAATCATGATCCACAATAGATTTGGCATGAAACTAAGGGAAAAGATAGGTTTTGCACAATTTCGCCCTGGACCCTCTGGAAGGGTCAAGAGCGAATTTCCCTTTCTAGACCAAAATCATCATTCTTTCAATCCCAATATTCTTTGCAAGGCAAAATCTCCTCTCTCTTCGCCTTAGGAACAAGGTTTTAAGCTCAAGCAAGGTTAAAAATATATGCTTGTAAGGAATTTCGCTCTGGACCCTTCGGAAGGGTCAGGAGCGAAATTTCCTTCCTTGGCTAGAACATTCATTCCTTAACTCTTTCAAACATCCTTGAGGGTTTCAATATGCCCATTCTCTCTTTCAACATGCCTTGGACATCAAAACTTGGCCAAATAAGGAAAGAAACGAGGTCTAGGAGGATTTTCGCTCTGGACCCTTTGGAAGGGTCAGGAGCGAAAATCTCATTCTTGACTTGATCCTTCATCTTTTCAACTCCAATCTTCTTTGGAAGGTAACAAAACATCATTCTTCACCCAGGAGACAAGGTTTGTGGTCTAAGCAAGGTCAAAAAAATAGGCTTGCAAGGAATTACGCTCTAGACCCTTTGGAAGGGTCAGGGGCGAAATTCACCTTCTTGGCTAGAATCCTTCATTTTTTCAAAGCTTTCAAACATTTCCAACGTCCAAACATGTCCACTCTTCCCCTCCAAGATGCCTTACAAATCAAAATTTGGTCAAATAAGGCAAGAAATGAGTCTTAGGTTGATTTTCGCTCTGGACCCTTTGGAAGGGTCAGGAGCGAAAATCACAATTTGGGCTTGATTGCTCATTTTTCAAACTTCAATTTTCTCCTGGAGGCAAATATAGATCGTTTTCCATCTAAGGAGCAAGGTTTCAAGCTAAAATAAGGGAGCAACTGAAGTTTATAGGGAATTTTGCTCTGGACCCTTTGGAAGGGTCAGGAGCGAAATTCTCCTTTTGAGCTAAAATCTTGATTTTTCAAAGCTTCTAACTCCCTCTCAAGGCAAAAACATACCCATTCATCCTCCATCAAGCCAACACCTAGCCAAAATAAGGAAGAAAACAAGAGTTATAAGGATTTTCACTCTGGACCCTTTGGAAGGGTCAGGAGCGAAAATCATGTTTTGACCTTGATTCTTGATTTTTCAAACTCTAATCTTCCTTGGGAGGCAAACATAGACTACTCTCCTTTCATTTCTACCTTGGTCCTGACTTTGGCTAAAGGAAAAATGAGTGTTTTCAAGAATTTCGCTCTGGACCCTTTGGAAGGGTCAGGAGCGAAATTTACATTCTTGGCTAAAATCTTCACCTCATCCACCTTTACTCACCTCCTAAGGTTAGAACATGTCAAGACACCCCCAATCATGCCTAAGGAACTATGAAATTGGTCTTGACAAGTGAGAAATTTAGGTGTACAAGGATTTTCGCTCTGGACCCTTTGGAAGGGTCAGGAGCGAAATTCCTAATCTTGGCCAAAATCCTTCACATTTTCACATTTCCTCATTCAAACAAGCGCTTTTACCTTCATTCAAGCCTAGGAATGCGTTAGTTCTAGGTTTTGGTCAAAGTAGAATGTCTTATGGAGAATTTCGCTCTGGACCCTTTGGAAGGGTCAAGAGCGAAATCTGACTTTTTGGTCTCTCCGTCAGGATCATTTTATGGAATATAACATTTAAGTATGAGTGACATTTCTTTAAGTTATATTCCATATATACTGTCAGGATGTTTGAGAGTGGTTTCGGACCTCCAGGAGTTATATTGCAAAATCTAGTTTTTGGAGGATTCTTCAGTTTTCCAGACTTAGTAAAATTTCAGGATCAGGACATTCCAGACTTAGCCAAATTTTAGGATCACGGCATTCCAGACAGCCGAATTTCAAGGCATTCGAAGATCAGGATGACATTCCAGACTTCATCACTCACCAACTTGACCTAGCTCAGACCTTCAAGGATGATACTCACTCACCAAGCAAGACACAATTAGCAACAAGAGCAAAACCAGGCCCTAAGGAAGACTCTCACAGAAACCCTAATTCTGGGGGCCCGAAGACTCACCTCAACTCAAGCAGAGCCTGCCATCCTAGTGATCTCCCTGGCGACACTCGAAAAGCAAAGGCTAACAGACAAAACACTAAAGCCTAGAAAGCAAAACCCCACAAAGCGAAAAAAGTAGGGGTCCCCATTTGCAATGGGGCGATGTGTGAATACATCACAACAAGGTCATAGATCAAGTTACTTTTAGAGACTTCAGCTTCGTTTTGTTTGATTAAATAATTTTTTTAAAATTTTAATATTCAAATATTAATTTTTATTGATTAAAATTCTTTAAATAGCTATCTCCCCTTCAAAAATGCATCCCCGCATTCCTTGCCCCTGAAACTAAGAGACACACAAACTACAGCAAAGATAAGCTATGTAGACATAAATAATTACGCATTATTTGCACAATTCTAAATCTACATTACCAGATTCGTGGATTGGGATCCAGGTACAGGGCCGGGTGTGATCTGGTATAAGTTCGATCCAGGTGCCTAAGTTCGTCGAAACAGCGACCCCGAGCATTTCCGGCAATGTGGGCATCCAAAAGAGGGCCCCACAAGTCAAAACAAAAACAATTTAAAAATGCCCCCCAACCTTAATTTCACCCTACCTTTCCTTCTTTTTGTTATTTCACCTCATTTCTTCAACAAAAAACTTGTATTCTCACCATTTATTTTCTCCAACTAGTTTTGAAGGTTGTGTAGATGTGTATTTTGTGACACCTTACAACACAAAATAAATTACCAAGGTTGTGTTTTGTTTTTTGTCATTTCACCTCATTTCTTCAACAAAAAACTTGTATTCTCGCCATTTATTTTCTCCAAATGGTTTTGAAGGTTGTGTCGATGTGTGTTTTGTGACACCTTACAACACAGAATAAAATACCAAGGTATTCTATCCTCTCTTGGACTCCAAGGTTTATATTATCAAGTCTTGACGTGTGGATAGACTCAATGGTTGATGTGATTGTTGATAATCCAAGGGGACTTAGGTTTATGAACTACAACTGGAACATGAACATTGGATGTATCAATCATGTGATGCTTCTTCTCCTAAACTAATTCAAACTCGAATGAAAAAAAGGACAAAAGGGGAAAAGGTTTAGAGAATCTATGCTACTCCTAAGATCAATGATGATGATGAATGTCACTTAGACAAACTCCCTCAAACCAAGGTTTGCTTCGCCATGATGACAACAACTATGCAAACTTGATGCAATCTTCTAAGAAAATGGAAGATTATCATACTGTGAATACACCACCCAAATACCTATCATTGGTGTGACTTGAAAAAGTATCCACAATAATAACGACGCTCGGGCTAACATTGCACTGTAGCTTACAATCAGCAAACTACAAAAAGTATGAACCAAGGAATTCATCACAATATCTTCATAAGCATCCACTATGATCAATGGACTTTAATTAACCTTAAGAAGTAACAAGAAATCATGCAAATGTAGAAATAGCACAAAGATCCACCACAACTTCAATGAGATCAAGTATTTATTTCCACAAGTCTTGGCAACAATTTCCTCTTTCCTCCTACTCTACTAGCCTTATATAGAGGTCTCTTTACATTTCAATGGTTCAAATTGATTATCAATTGCCAAGATTTACACAATGGAACCCTAATTAGGATTTATTACAACAAACTCCATCTTGGCCAATAAAATAATTACAATGAATTAGACACATGTCCATTATTTGAAATCAAACGACTAAATGGTGAGGTTGGGCATGTTGGGCAAACTTCAATGCACTGCCATGTGTCACTCAATCCTTTTTTGCATTGTTAAACTTGAAGTCTTCATGTTGCTAAGTCTTGACGCATCATTCTTCATCTTCTTGAACTCCTTGATGTGAATTCACATATGGAACATAGGGTCTTGGATTTCCGAAGGAAAATCAAGATGTTGTAATGGTATCCTTCCTCATGTAGATCCTTGCACATACTTTGTTGAAATCTTCCTCCCTTGGTGGCTTTGATCTCTTGCTTAATGCAATCCCTTGTAATGGTTAAGTCTTTCATTTGCTTCACCTCCTTGAATGTTATCCCTTTTGAATACTTGAACCTTGGTGTGAAGATGTTCTTCATGTTGTTGAGCCTTGGTGTCAATCTTCCATGTTATTGATGAATCTCTCCTTCACCTTTTGAAGGGCTCTTGGTCAAGTTCCTCATTTGATTCACCTCCTTGAATCAGTTAAACTCTAACTCAAATTGTGAAGCCCTTTCTTGCTACCTCGTTGAATGCTTTGACATTGAAAGTCCTTCAACGAGCTGAACTTGCAATCAATCCTCATTTCCACACTTTTGCCTTTTCTTGTTCCTTGTGAAGTTCTTCTTCATTCCTATGCAATTATACTTGAAAGACACGGAAGATATCATGAAAGTGGATAAAATATGAAATTGCAAGATTACAATAAAATGAAAGTACCCTTGCATCACCAAATAGACTTGCTAATCATTTGAAATAATGATTTTCATTAGGAAAATGATGCCTCCAATTCTATACATATAAGGTCGTGTCATGACGAACGTGGAGCTTGCTTAAGGCCATACAAGGCCTTTTTCAATCTGCATACATGTCTCTTTCTCATGGACCACAAAACCATCTGGCTGCTCAATAAAACCTTCTTCTTCAATTACACCATTCAAGAATGTTGTCTTTACATCCATCTGATGTAATTTCCACCCTTTAGCAGCTGCAATAGCAATAATAGTTCTGATAGATGTATATTGAGCTACAAGAGCAAAGGTCTCTTCGTAGTCTATACCTTCCTTTTGAGAAAAACCTCTAGCTACAAATCTAGCTTTATATTTTTCGACACTTCCATCAGCTGCATGTTTAATTTTGAACAGCCACTTAGAAGAAACAACAGATTTATTTTTGGGCCTAGGAACCGTCCCACACATCATTCTTGATTATGGATTGGTACTCCTCCATCATGGCATCCTTCCATACTTGTTGCTTTGAAGCCTCCTCAAAACTTGAAGGCTCAAATGCTATAATATGACTCATCAAAGCAACATATCCTGCAAGCTTATGAGGTCTTTTACTTTCCCTGAAAGTACCACGTGGAGCTGCATATTTTTCAGCCTCTTGCATAGTATGCCTAGCCCACAAAGGTCTCTTCTTATCAGCTGAAGCATTACTTGGACCAGCAGTAGTATCTATAGGATCAATAGGATCAACAGAATCTTCTAACTCTATAATCTCCCTCTAAAACTTTGAAGGGGAATCCGGGACAGCCATATCCATATCTTGAGAAGGCACAAAATCTTCTCTATCAATTTTCATATTAGATTCTTTAGACCTTTTGCAAGCTACATCTTCTTCAAAAGAGACATATCTGCTGATTTCAATTTGCTTTTGACCTAGAATGTAAATTCTGTATGCTTTTGATGATACACTACAACCAAAAAAAATGCCTTTCTTTCGTGAAGGTTCTAACTTAGTTCTCTTATCTTTTGGAATATGAATATACATTGGACATCCAAAAATTCTGAGATGACTAATATCTGGTTTGGAACCTGTGAAAGCTTCTTTAGGTGTCATATTATCTAGAGTTTGATGAGGACTGTGATTCTAAACATAAACAACTGTCCTACAAGCTTCTGCCCAAAGAAATATTTGAAGATCTTGATCGTGGATCATAGCCTTTGTTGCCTCAACAATAGACCTGTTCTTTCTTTCAGCAATTCCATTTTGTTGAGGATCATAAGGGACACAAAACTCCCTCTTAATCCCAGCATCAATACAGAAATTTTGAAATAAACCACAAGTATATTCACCCCCATTGTCAAATCTTAAAACTTTAATCCTCTTATCAAACAAATTCTCTACTCGAGCTTTGAACTCTTTACATCTAGACAGCACTTCATTAGATTCTTTAGATTTCAAAAAGTATATCCATGTCTTCCGAGAAAAATCATCAATGAAAGTAACATAGTACCAAAAACCACTTAACGAAGCAACAGACATAGGACCACACAAATCAGAATAAATCAGCTCTAGAATTTATTTTGCTCTACTTTCACTAGAGTGAAAAGGACTTTTAATGTTCTTACCTAGAGCACATCCTTTGCAGACACCATCATGATCTTGATTGAGCTTATGAAGACCAATTACCATCTTCTCCATGGAGGAAAGAATTCTGAAAATTACATGAGCAAATCTTTTATGCCACAGCTCATTAGAAATCATTGAATCATGAGCTAAGGCATGAACAAGACGAGCTGAAAGTTTGTATAGACTGTCATGACGAACACCAATCCCATGAGCTGTCTTGATGCTAGAGTTCTTCTTCCATGCAAGAACTTTGCCTTGAACAAATGCAACCTAATATCCTTTATCTTCCAAAGCTGAGATAGAAATCAGATTTCTCTTGATTCCAGGAACAAATAGCACATCACTCAGATGAAGAGGAATTCCAAAATCCAAATGAAAAGAAGTGGTCCCAGCTCCTTTCACAGAATAACAAGCATCATCACCAATGATAACATGCAAGTGAGAATCCTTTTCAATCAAATTCGAGAGATGTTCACGATATCCAGTAATATGACGAGAAGCTCCACTGTCAATCAGCCAAGTATTACTATTAGAGGGAACATTACTTGAAAGGGCAGAAATAAATAAGAAACCCTCTGAATTTTCACTTGATTCTCTAAGAGGAGAAGCATGTTCAACATTTGTTGCAGCAGCCTGATGCTTGGGTCTTGAAGGACATTCTCTAGCAAAGTGACCAAATTTGTCACATCTGAAGCATTGAACTCTAGAGAGATCCTTTCTCTTGTTAGATTCAGGAGCTAAATCAGAATTCTTATCTCTATTCCTTTTGAAGTTCCCTTTCCTCCCTTTTCTTCTAGAAGTATGGGCAGCAAGAGCATGATCTTCTTCATGATGAGATTTTCGACCAATTCCTCTTGCCTCCAATCTGCATTCCTCTTGAATGCAATCTGCTCTCAATCGATCAAACTTGGGTAGCTCATTTCTTCCACTAATACCTTGAATGAAAGATTCCCAAGAGTGAGGAAGGCCATTCAATGGCCAGCATAACCAGGTCTTTATCTTCAATAGAATCTCCAATAGCATTGAGTTGATCCTTCAATTCTGTAATCTTCATAAAGAAAGAAACAACAGATTCACCTCTACTCATTTTAATATGAAGGAGTTGATGTCTCAATGCTAAAGCTCTGCTAGTACTATTGAATTCATACAAACTTTGAAGGCACTCGAACATATCTTTGGCTGAATTCAACTTGGATATAACAGGTACTAGACGATCCTTAACAGAATCAATTAGAATCTTTCTAGCCATGAGATTATTCTTCCTCCATTGTGCTTTCTTGGTGTCATCTAAAGGTTCATCTACAACAAACTTCGCATAGATAAGAAGATCATTCTCTTCAAGCACAATAAGAATCCTAGATTTCCATGAAGTGTAATTAGCTACACCATCCAATCTGTCTTAAACTTTGAGTCCATTCACCATGATGGAAAACTTGAAATAAACAGGTTAGAGCTCAAGCAAAGAAAATTTCAAAACTAAGCAATTTGGTTCTGGATCTTTTCTTTAGACCCACTCTAATACCATGTTAAATTAGAACCAAAAAGATAAAAATTCAAAATCTGAAAAATACCAAACAAAAGACTCGACGATTTATCCTGGGAAAACCCTCCACCTGAGGATGAAAAACCCAGCCACACCAAAATTGAATTTTATTATCAAAATGAATCTGATACAATGCTTTTAAGCCTAACAAGAAGCTTTTTGAAAAATGAGGACTTCTACCTTACATTCAGAATATTTCCTCTCTACAATGAGATGAGATCACATATCAAACGAACATAGAAGGATAATACTGAGAGATCGAAAAACTACAAGATAGCTGAAGACGATATCATTCCTTCAAAATACGTCCACAAAAGATTACTGAAAGCATATGAAAAAATTGCCTTGCTTAAGAATAACTCTGCACTCCTCGAACAACTTGTTACAATACACATACCAAAAAGAAAGAATAGGAGCACGAAAACAATATAACACGAGAGGACGGAAGACGGAAAGCAAAGAGACACAAAGATTACAGTGACAATTACAAAGCAACTTGAAACTCCTCCTGCACCGACAAGATACGCCAAGACGTTGACACACGTGAACCTCATAACGACGGAGCTCACGGATGAGACGAGAAGGAATATGATACGTGCAAAAATCAATTGCAAGAAGAGTGTTGAACAATACAAAAGGAACTGAAACACATTTCGTAAAATCACAGCGAATATAGAGCTCAAATTTTATGAAGTGAGCAGAGATGCAGCAAAACAAAGATTACTGAAAGCATATGATAAAATTGCCTTGCTTAAGAATAACTCTGCACTCCTCGAACAACCTATTACAATACACATACCAAAAAGAAAGAACAGGAGCACGAAAACAATATAACACGACAAGATACACCAAGACGTTGACACACGTGAACCTCATAACGACGGAGTTCACAGATGAGACGAGAAGGAATATGATACGTGCAAAAATCAATTGCAAGAAGAGTGCTAAACAATACAAAAGGAACTGAAACACATTTCGTAAAATCATAGTGAATATAGAGCTAAAATTTTATGAAGTGAGAAGAGATGCAGCAAAACAAAGAGAAATCCACAGCCATGGCAGAAAACGATATATACTGAAGTTACAAACATTAACAAGAGATGGTGGTTCTTCTTCCTCCTGGTGGACAGACATCTCATTTCCTTCTGGGATTCAAGAAGGAATTTTTATTTCATCAAGGGGTTGATCCTGTTGGTGTTGGAAATAAGCCACACCCGGACCGACGATGGACTAGTCCAAGAGGGGCCAGTAGCTCAGTGGTAGAGCACTCCAGCAGCGTATGGAAGGTCCTAGGTTCGAGTCCTAGCTGGTCCATGTCTCAACATGGTATCAGAGACAGGTCCAGGCTAGGAGCCCCAAGCACACAAGAGGTGTGGCTTAAGGGGGGGTGTTGGTGTTGGAAATAAGCCACACCCGGACCGACGATGGACTGGTCCAAGAGGGGTCAGTAGCTCAATGGTAGAGCACTCCAGCGGCGTATGGAAGGTCCTAGGTTCGAGTCCTAGCTGGTCCATGTCTCAACAGATCCTCAATAATCATTAGGCTATCCAAATTCCTGGACGTAGCAAAAATGGGATGGCTCTGATCTTCGTTTCTTTTGAGCAAGTTCCTCATTCACGACTTCCTTCCCGTTTGACCTTGAAGGGTCATCAACTGCTTCCTTTTTCTCGAACTAATGCTTTCAACTGGCCAGGCACACTCTTCATCGGAAGAGTATGATTCCATGAAGCCCATCAAGTTATACGTGAGATTCACACCCTTTCACTTCAGCACTTGGATCTGCTTGTCAACCCAGCACTCTGAATACTTAACAACTGGCCACATCAAGGTGGTTAAATCAGTGAGTTCTGGTTCTGACCATTTCACAAGAGAGACGCCAATTCTCATCAAAGCGCAGCTGAACATATTCTCCATCATCCTCTAACTGATCAGGCACATGGAAAAGCTCGGTTGTTCTAATCAAGCTTACTGGTAGTCTAGACCAAAGTCTTTTCCGAACTTAAAACTCATCTGCAGCATTTGCCCAAAAATCTTCCAAGTCAATTCCATGTCTATACTTTTCTCCGTTCACTAATCCAATGTAGTTATGAGGATCAAAATCAGCCCGAAATCGGTAAAATGTGAACGGATGCCACTACATCTTCAACCTAGCACTCTCAGTTGTCTGTGTTGTTGGGCAAGATTCCAGCATATTTCTGATGAAGAATGGAAAGGAAATAGTTGTCTTTTGCTTTGTTCTTTGGAAGCCCTAATATGTCTCTAACTGTCCAAGGACTTCCAGCAAGACCATTCTGTTGGTGGGATAAATCAGAAGCCGATAAGGACATCCGGTAAACCCTTGGACTCTTATGTATGTGAATCTAGGAAACTGGATAAACCAGGATCCATACTTGCTTATTAGACTTGCAGCCTCAAGAGTGAGCCTTTGATGGAGTCCTCCCTACAGTGTTATGGTGATATACATCAAGAATGCATCATTTACCCATTTGAAGTGGGCCTTCTCACTTAGCTACAACTACGAGTAAGAGTCATAAGACTTGAACTCATTTTCGCCATTGCCTACGGTGCCTCTGCAAATCAGTCATGTGTATTTGTAGATCCTTGCCAGCAGGTAGACGATGTAGGAGCTCATGTAAAAGGACTTCATCCTTTCCAAATTCTTCAGCTGTTCATCCAGGTTGCCGCTGATTATTCGAGCCCAATTGAACATTTTTACTCTTGAGGTGATCTCATCAATAAAATAATACATCCAGGTTTCAAATGGCGCACCCTGAGGGCTGCCCATTACTCTATTCAATAGTAAAATGAGATCACCGTGGTCTTCTTTGAAGTCAGTGCGGAATAATTTCTTTGGCACCTTCTTGAGACTGGATCTCGATTTCTCAAGCCATGACTTATTAACATTTGTTGCACAAAGTTCAAGCTGATCTTCATAAAGTCTTCTAGTTTGCTCCTTGGTTTTATATGAAGTCTTGTTGTTGCTCGGAACCCCGACTGCTTCCTGGATGGCTAACTCTCCAAGATGAGCCAAGACTCTTCCATGTGGTGCAACAATTTCTCTCTCTTGGGCATTGTGGTGTATGGCACAATCAACCATAAGTACTGCACATTCCATAGCTGGTGGAAATCCAACTGCTTAGACGATGCCATTTCTCATCATCCGATGAACAATGGGCGTTGGCAAAAATCCATCTAGCCCATACATCCTCTTTCTGAAATCTTTGAAGTCTATGTACCCGAGGTTGGTGTCTGTGACATTTTTCCACTTAGAATTGACCTTTGCCTCCGGCTGCAACCCTTTACTGGTGAACTTCATTTGAGCTTTCCTCAAAGGTCCTCCTCTGGTTGTCATCGACCTACAACAAACATGGAAAAATTCAACATTACTTTCCAAGAAAATTTAAAGTTTTTAACTCTGATTTTGGACGATTTACTCGAAAATTTCACTTTCAGCCTGTCAAAAAGCTAAAATTCTGTGAAAAATCAAACTGAAAATGGATGAATTTGGCTAAATACTTAAGCAGATTTCGAGAAATAAATGATTAAGACAGAAGAAATCAATCAAAAACATGGATTTTCGAAAATCTCCAATTTACTTTTGACTGAGTTTGGCGAAAATTTGCCTTCAATTTTGAAAATTCTGTCTTTAATTCAGAAAAAGCACCTTATTCTCTGGGAATTATGTCCTCCACTTAGAAAATTTTACTTATTCTCTGTCCTCTACTTCGAAAATTGACTCTTTCTTCAAAAATTCCTCTTTAAAAATCTATCTTTCACCCTTTGCAATCGAACTACACAACTTGATAGTGAATTAAGAATGACAAGTTGAATAGATATAGAGTTGAGAAGTTCAATTTTTAGGAATTTTTTTTTTGTTTTTTTCGTTTTTATGTTTTTTCCTTAGGTTCATCGAACTTGGCCTTGTTTTATCTCTTCAAAAATGGAAACTCAATCTTCCCTATGGGCGAGTTAGCATGGAACCTTCTAGACTCTTCCTAAGTGTATGATTTTCAAAAATTGTTCTAAGTGTTGTGTTGATGTTATAGCAGCAGGAGTTCTCTTTTCCCTGACTGCTGTTTTAACTATTATTAATACCGTATTCATCGCTGTCTTATATCAGCGATCTCATTAGTGTTATTCCACAAACTATAGTTAAAAGTTTGCATGTTTGATATTCTACGTAAGGATTCTTTTAGATAGTATCCATCTGTTAATGGATGATTAATAATGGTTGTCTATCGGGTGTTAGTGGATCGCACCCCTTCCTTGATGTGTCACCCTGATTGTGGTTGTAACTTTTCGCGTCTCTTGAACGGGTATTTTATCCCTTCAATCAGGGGCATTAGAATATACAATCGGTGAGTGATATGCTGTTCTTATACATGCGATACCTGTGAATGATCTGCTGTGTATATTCGTGTGATGCCTGAGAAATACATATGCTGTGTGGTTCGTAGAAAATATTCGCCGTGCACATACATGTGATATGTGTGGATTATATGCTGTACTTATTCACCCAGCAAACACAAATAACCAAATTAATCATATTGGAGGAAACTAGCGTCTAAGGGAGAAATCAATATCCTCAGCATATTGATATATTGCTTCAGATTAATACAAAATAAAAGAAATATTAATTCTGTACTTCTGCCTATTTAAATTCTGATCAAAAATTTAACATGTTGGACATTTTTTGAAAATTTCTTCTGAGTGTTGGAAAAATACAAAAATATTTTAAGTGTTGAATTTTATTTTTCCAACTTGGCCAAACTTTTATCCATGTCGAATTAATTCATATGCCAAGACACTTTCACATGTCAACTTCATCTAGGCGAATTTCTTATTTTTCCAAGCCATTTGCTATTGGTGGCATGGCAAACTTCATTCGAACATTGCTTTTCTACTTCCCTTGGCGAATTTGATCATCTTTATACCATACTCTACCTAGGCGGACTTTATGATTATCTTGCCATCTTTCTCTAGTCATGGCAGACTTGACACATAGTTTGGACATTCTTTTCATGCTTTTCTCCTATCTTCCTAGGTGGACTTTGTCTTTGTTAGGCAAAGGCGGACTTTACTTTATCTTGCCATTCTTTCCATATGCCTAGCGGACTTCATACTTCTTCATGCCATGCTCTTCGAGGTGTTGGGCGGACTTTGCTAGGCCTTGGACATGCTTGCACTTGCTTGGGCAGACTTGGAGATTGTTAAGCCATCTTCCTTGGCGGACTTGACATGGTGCTAGACCCTTCATACCATGCTAACTCCATATTTTCTTTGAGCGGACTTCAAGGCTGGCCGGACATTGTCTAACTTGGGCAGGGCGGACTTCATCTTGGTCTTGCCATATACACCTTCAAGCTAAGCGGACTTCAAGCTTTGCATGCCATGTCCAAACCTTGGGCAAATTTAATAGCAGCTTTGCTAGGGCGGACTTTAAGACTGATTGGACATATATTCATGTGCTATCTTCCAACCTCGCTCCCATTGCCATCTTCAAGTTTGATCTACCATGTTGATGTTTGATCTGCCATGTTGCTTATCTAGAACATCTAGAACACAAACCCTAACTTGGAGATTTTACCCTTCTTTTTACACTTTGAGGCACAATTTTTTTATTCTAAAGACATGAACACTGTCGCCATGACCTGTGGGACCCAATACTAGGTCTACTTTCAAAAAAGCATAAAAAAAGCAAAAAGCAAAAATCAAGCCAAAAAAGTTGCTTCTCGGATTGGTCCCAAAGTGCCAAAATCAAAAAATAAAAAAAATAAAAATCCCTAAAAAGTAGGAAGGTGTCAAAATTGACTCAAAGCAATTGTGATCTTCGTCTTTTGGGCCTTCTGAGTGCTTTGGTGGTGTCTAGACATTGATTGGAGCATGATTTCTACATTTGGCTCGTGGTGACACTTATAAAACTCTAACTCTCAACTCTCGAAAACAAAGACTTATGAAATTGCATAGCTAAGACAAATCCCCAAGAAAGCAAACAACTGGGGGTCCCCATTTGCAATGGGGTGATGTGTGAAATAGGTCACAACAATACCTAACATGAACTGTCTCAAACCAAGGTGGTGGAAACGATATGTGGATGACACCAACGTTTGTTGGCCACATGGTCGTGAGAAGTTAGAAGAATTCCATAACCACCTTAACAAAATAGCTCATTGTATCTCCTTCACCAAAGAGCTCAAAACAGGTAACCAACTCTCCTTCCTTGACATCCTTCTCATTAAAAAGACAGATGGGTCTCTAGGTCGTCAAGTTTATCGCAAAGCGACCCACATTGATCTCTACCTTCACTCTTCGTCTCATCACCATCCTAGCCAAAAAATTGGCATTCTTAAGACCCTTGCCATGAGAGCTTATCGTATTTGTGATGAGGATAACCTAAACCAAGAGTTACTCTAACAAGCATTTCACTAGGGCCTTCAACCAAGCCAATTATCACTTTCACTCCTTAACCAAACCCTCCAAACCCCAAATCCATGGCAATGCTTCCATCTCTTACATTGAAGGTGTTTCCCACAAAATTGACAAGATCCTTCTTAGAAAGGCATTTGATGTTCTTTCAAGCCATTCTCTATGGTGAAGAATCGCATCCTGCCTCTCAATGATCAGAGAGATATTCTCCTAGACTCTAGTGTCTACAAGATTATGTGTTCCTGCGGATCGCCTTATATTGGGGAAACTGGGCGTTCATTTAGCACTAGAATCAAAGAGCATAGTGCTAACATCAAGCAAGAGCGGACACTTAAGTCAGCCTATGCGAACCACTCTCTCTCAATGAAGCACCATATTTGTTTAGAGAGCACCCAAATCTTGTTCAAAGAAGACAACTTTTTCAAAAGAAAACTCCGGGAAGCTATTGAAATCTACAATCATCCCACCAACCTCAATCGTCATGATGGTTGGACTCTTAGTGGTTCTTGGCACCCCTTCTTGTCCAAGCTCAAATAGTCCTCCTCCTTTGCCTTCTCCCTCTCTTGGCCCCTTAGCTTGTTAGTATCTTCCTCTTGTTCTCTTCTCTTCCTTTCTTCTAGTTTCTCCCCCTTTTTTGGGCATTTTTTGCTTGGGTTTTTCTTATTTATCCATAGGGCCCCCTTCTCTTTTCCTTCTTTTCTTCTATTTTCTTAAAAAAAAAATCCCTTCTTTTTCTTCCCTCATGTGTAGGTGTGCCTATATTTCTTTCTGTGTGTGTGTGTGTATATATATACATATACATATATTTATATTTTAATATATATTATATATATATATAAGCTTAGGTTTGTTCTTTTTATGTATTGGTATGTGTGTGTGTGTGTGTGTTTGTTCAGGTTGGTTCTTTTATGTATTAGTATTGGTGGGTTCTTTTCCTTTGGTTTTTGTATGTGTATTTCCTTTTTTATTTTTTATTAATTCTCTTTCTTTATTTTGTGTCTTTGTCTTCTTATATTTGCTTAAACTGGTCTTCATTAAGTTTCTTTTCTTCTCTCTTTATTATCATTTTTTATTTTATTTTAGTCCCTCTCTTGTCCTTTTGAGTTTTGACCAACTTGGTCTCTTGTTCTTTGTGCTTACTCTTTTATCTTCTCCAATCCCTCCTATTTATTCCAAGTCTGCAACTTTTCATCTTATTTGACTCTCTTCATCCTGATGATGGATCACGGAGTGTGATCGGAAACATTGATGCAAAAATCTTGAACACAACTAAATCCAGAAACTGCACTCTTGTTAATATGAATTGTCTTGTCAAGACCCATTCTTTTTTCTTCTACCTCAATTACACTATATTAAGTTTACTTAGATGCATTTTTTTTCATTACCTAGGTAGATTAGGGATAATGGATACATGTCATTACATGTTTTTTATTATTCTTGTGCTACCTTTACCTTATCCTTATCCTCTTCAGATTTGAAAACACGAAGGCCATATATTATAGTTCATTTCATTTTATTATCGTCTAATTGAATTAAGATATTGGAATGTTGAAATTCCTATTTTTATATTGTATGTCATTATAATGATGTTATGTTCCTAGGAAGATTTAGTATTGTGTGTTAATTGTTTAATCTAACAATATTGATTGTTCATATCCATTTAAAATTCTGCAAAAAATGGTGTCTATTCCCACACACCCAGAAACCATGATATACACAAACATGCATACCCTGTTTGATGTAAGGAGTTGATAATAATCAATTTTGTACTAAACCTTCATGGAAGAAGAGCGAAGCAAACTGACATGCATTAAAATTTGGATTGATTCACATTTTGCACTTGAAGCATATCTGCTCATAGTCTATCCCGTGATGAAAGCCCCAGTTACATAAATTTCAAATTCAGAATATTTAGAAGAAAGGTTTCAGATGAGACCTCAGCCCAAGTCTACCTCAACAGTTACATAAACTCAAGCAAAATGTAATCATACCCATTTTAGCAGTCTATTCTTTCAAACTTAATATTTTACAATGACAAGAAAGGCTGACAGATATTATTGAAGATTATTTTTACCTCTCCAGTCTAAGATATGTCCTAGAATTTCATGGGCAAACAATTGTTTACCATAATCAAAGGATCGCCATTAAAGATATTTGAGCAGTCGTTTTCTAAGATGCAGGAAAGAAAACTCTCCTAAATAGTAATTTCTTATCTCGCCATTATGTAGATCCAGTTTCTATAGAAACTGCATCATGCATCAGTACCATCCATACCAACCTCGAGCTAGAGACACAAAACTTTCAAGAAATCAAGGATTCATCAACATCTGCTGAAAGGACAGTTTCTCATTTCTTCAACAAGCTGGACATTGTTTTCTGTAAACTTCCTAGAACTCCAGATTAAGAAGGTTTCTCATCAGTTCCAAATATGAGCCTACTTCTCTTAAAGTAGGCATGAATATATAAAAGTGAACATGGAAAACATCCCCCAATAAAGAAGTCCCATCCTGAAGGAACTAAGAAGTGACCTACATTTGAACCCTTGGTCGACTACTAAAGAAAACATGAACCAAAGGAACAGAAACATGACCAGGAAGTGTAGAAGGCAATAAGAACATAAACAAAGCTCAGAGTCAAACTCAATGTTTTCCTTGATTGATGATATTCAAATAAAGATTTTAGGCATAACTAAGACAACAAAATGAACTTTATAATCTGAGAGACGGTAAATAGTTTCTGTAAGATAATGCTATACACTCTAAGAAGTTACAAACATCATCATACAATTTTGAAATAAAAAATACTAAATCATGCCCAGGACATACCTGTGCACATATTCACTGGCATCACCAGGAGAGTCATACTGTATAATGCATCTCACTTTTGGAAAATCCAAGCCTCTTGCTGCCACGTCAGTGCATAAGAGAATAGCAGATTTTTCTACATTGTAATGATGAAAAGTTTGTTTCCGATCTTCTTGTGCCATATTGCCATGTAGACGAAAAGTTTTGCAGCCTATGAAACTTCCCTCTTTTTCATCCAAGCCCTCTCCAAAATTTGACACCCAGTGAAATTCACTTATCAAAGCATAATGAAAATCCACCGCATCACATGTGGAGAAGAACACTACCACCTATGCACGTAGAAGTTTGATCACATGATGAGTAACTATTCTCCAAAATATACTGATAACAAATAAAAGCATATTCAACATTTATAAATTTAAAAACAAAAAAATTGTTAAGCGTACATAGGGACATTACCAAGCCCTAGCACTGACATGGTACCATACTAAGAATGGGAATTTAAGCACATTAAGCATGCCCACAATTTTAACCATATTATCATGACACCCCATTAACAAGCAGTCAATCGTGTTAATGGTCCATTATTCAAAGGTGGGAATTGAACTTGGGATTTCACACTTACAAACACAACCAAATACCACAACACCATCACCCCAATGGACAACAAATAAAAAACTTTTGCTAAGTGCCTAGTTTCAAAATATAAATTACAAAGATGAAAAAATACATTGCTATTTCTGTAAAAGCTATATTTGTTATGCCTAGAACATAGTTCCTTTTATCTTCTTATGTTGATTAATAAAGTCTCTTCCATTCTAATGTTTAAAATACTTGCATGCATAATTTAGAAGCATTTCCTTGAAATGGCCCTCAATTATCCTCTTAAGTGAGCTAGATATGCCTCTTCCAAGCATATGTCTTAACTCATTTAACTAAGACAATTGACAAGTTCCATAATATTGAAGAGCTCAACTATGATGAATATGTTTTGCATTATTGTGTATAGTGGTAACGATGACTAAAATATCATCAGAAGTGTCTAATTGCAAATACTTCAAAGGAAATAGGCTATAAATTGTCAATTCACCCTTCAACCAATTCTTGCTTTAATATTTACCATATTTTGTGGAAATATAAAAGTTAGCTATACCTAGCAAATTCCAAACGAAACAATTAATGGAATATTAACTCCTAGGATAAGTAAAAGTGCAATATAAATAGATACCCCTTAATCAAATGCAAAGGTAACTCACACAAAGGCATATCTAGAAGCCATCGAGAATGTTAAGAGCCATTGGATTATTGTCACTGATGTCAAAGGGCAAATCAGTGGTGTAATGTTTGGAGAAGTTGTGCCAAATTTATGGCACTATGATCGAGATTTCATTAATCTAAGTGAGAGGCAATTTAATTAATAAATTGCACAAGTATTTAACGATTGGCGTCCATGCTTGAAGGAGAAGTAAAAATGCAAAAAATATTATTTATTATTGTGGCCAATCCCCCTCTTGGGCCAACCCATTTATGGGAACAAAATGCATTTAGCTATTATACTAATGACCCCTTAAAGAGGTGCACCCTAAGTTGGGTTGCATTTAAATTAAATAAAAAATAATTTTCTTGGCTGACCCCCTTGATTTGAGAATAAAAAATATAGTCAATCCCACCTTGGCTGACCACCTTGGAGAGATATATCTTTTGGTGAAAGGGTGCAGATTGTAAGGTATAAATAAAGGTTTGTTTGAGGGTTAGAAAGCGAGAAATTTATAGAAGATCTTTCCAAACTTTAAGAGCATATTTGTGAGTAAATATCAGAAATATTTGGAGCAGAAATATTGCAGACTAATAAACAATTATTGAAGATCATAGTGCAGATTTATGTGAAGAAATATTACAGATTTATGAGCAATTATTGAAGATCACATTGCAGACCTATGTTATTGCAGATCTGAGAGCAGACATTTAAGGCAGATCTTAGTGGAGTAGTGAGCAGATTTTTTAGGGTGATTTAGGACAGATCCAAGAAGAACTCACAAATAAATTGTTATATTGCATTTCGAAGGTTGGTGCCTTCTATTCTAAGAGATTGGGAGGTTGGAGATTCTCATTGAAAGAGATTGGTGTCTCTTGCTGGATTGGTGTCCATTCGTAGGGGATTGGTGCCTCCAGTAGGTTGATGCCTACATATTATTGTAAAGATCTCATTTTGCTGAGGCTGGATTTGGACGGTAGATCCAGGCAGCTATTCACCGTGATTTTCTCCCGAAAGGGTTTCCACATAAAATCTTGTCTCTTATTTGTGTGGATGCTTTCAATTATTTCATTGTAGTTGCTAAGCATTAAATAAGCGAAAAGTTATTCTTATACTGATTCACCCCCCCCCCTCCCAATGTAAGTATGTGTGTTTCTTCAAGAGCACAAGACTTTCAAATATTGAAATTCGAACCAATCTTTTGGGGAAAACCATGTAGAAGATGTATTAATTATAGAAAACTACAAAAGATACATATTGAATCACTTTGTGTAGAAGATACTAAAATCTTCTACACATTTTTTTCCAAAAGATTTCTTTAAATAGTCTATCTACTATCATGTTGCTTAGATCTATCATCAAAAGTAATTTAAGTTGTCGATCCTAGTATATGATGGGTATAGGTTTGAAGTTCTAGTGTGCCAATACAGCTTTTTTTTCCCCTAATATGGGTGTGTATGTCTGCGTGTGTGTGTGTTAACAATAATGCTCATAATTGCTAATAAACAAAATATTTTAAAACATCATAATTTGCAAAAAGAAAATACTCATAAATTCATAATTTAATGATTGTCATATGTGAATACAAAATGAAAACTATAATCAATATTCAGTAATCTTCATATTGCTCTTCATCAAGAGCATCAAACTCAATATTTAGTTCATTTTCCTATGAACCACAATCAACTACAATGCCACTCCCACTAGCCATGCCATATGCAGAAGTTGCCTCATCTATAGTGATGGGTTAAAAACCTGCCCTTAATCCTAGCATAAAATAGCCTAGTTTTGTGTTTATTTTAGTTTGCATATTGGCCTTTCTCCTCTAAGTTGCTATGATAATTGTTAAAGGATTAAAATAATTGATATGGATTGAGAAAATACAAATTCCTCTAGCAATTAACCAATTCTGAGGCACTAATTCAGGTGGTTATGTGAAACAAGGGAATTCATGATCACGAGAGGAAGCCATAAAGAGTTCTTTGGAGATTTCCATGTTTTGTTGGTTACTCTTTCTTAGAATATGGTTGGCATGCTTAGTATATGGTTGGCATATAGCCAATAATGGTCAGTAATTAGTTTTTGTCCAGATCTGGAAAATGGTGGCTGTAGGCCACTTCACTATTTTCAGAGTTGGTCTATGTAATCTCAGCCATAAGCTTTAAAACTGCTAGTATGCATATTTGGGCATTCGGTTTTGTATTAGGATATAAATATGTACTCTTATTGTATGAACTTTAACTTTTGATTAGAAATCAATATCGATCTGAAACTATTATCATCTTTTAAATTCTCTTCTCTTCAGTCGGCTGTCTAGGAGGAGGGCCCACTCCTTAGTCACCGATTGAGTTCCTTCTTATTGATTTTGTGTGAGGTATGACATTTGTTTATTTAATGACTTTGATCTAATTTCATAAGTGTAGAATTTGTTTATTAATTCTTCTGAAAATGCAACGCAATTGTGAAATCTTTTGAAGCTCTATGCACGCAGAATTGATAAAGACTGTTAAATAGATGTTCACTGTCCTGTCGCCAGAATATTGTAGATGCTGTCGCTAGGCTATAACAGCTCCTGTCGCCAGAATAGTGTTATATGAATCATTGCAGTTTTAAGAGCTATTGCGTATGTAATAAGAGTTAAAAGTATTTGGTTTGTATTGTGTGTTCATTTCAAATATGATTGCTTAATTCAAATGCAATAATTCATAATTAGATACTTGAGTTTGAAGGTGCCTTTTAAGTGAGCTTTTATTAGGTTCGGATTTGTTTTAAGAATGTAGCTGTTGATTGTTCCTTCTAGTAATTGAGTTTGGGTGTTTGTCTTCATAGATGCATTTCATCCCTGCTTAAGTCACTACATTCATCCCTTTGGCAAATAGCCACAATACCTTTCACAAGTCTATGATCCCCGGATTGACACATCTAGGTACAAACTGAGGAAGTTTATACAAGGCCAATCTAAGTCAAATATAAGAGTAATTTTGCCCCAATTCTGGTCCATAGTTTTACCCAAACATATAGAGACTTAGCCAAGCTATGCAATGGTAGCATCCAAATCAGCACACTCATGAGTTATATTGCAATCCCTCCTCACTCTCTGATTGTAATCAAGTTTCTCATGTGACGAGAAGAAAAAGCATTGACAAAGACCAAATCCTCAACCTTTTCTTAATCCAATCAATTGCGCTTAATTGAGTGGATAAACAAGTACGCACTCAAATTCCACTTAGCTAAAGATAATATTGCAACCTATGTTTCCTGAGGATGTGACCTCGAATTTTCGGTTCCATACCTAATTAACATCCTCTTGTTGTCCCCAAATAATATTTGCCCTAGCCATCCCAAAAATGTGGGGACTCTACAAGAATAGCCAAACATCCTCGACATGACTAGGGAATTCAATGACATCTCCCATCCATCTTAGGGGGCAGTCAATCATTTCCATGCAAAAAAAAAAGTTTTTTTCAAAGCCCAAAATTAATAAAAAATATTTTAATGCTATTTTTATCTATGTTATTAGGTCCTCTCAAAAACCCTTCATATCATATATGAAGAGCACACAATTATACTGAGAAGGGGGGGGTGTGGGGTGTGAATCAGTATAAAACCAATTTAAACTTTTTCAACTCCAATCACAAGTATATAAATTATCGCATTAACATATTCATTGCATACCAACATTCATATGTGATCTAACTAATATGAACACAAGTAGAACACAAGAAATATACGTGGAAACTGGAAACCCTTATGGGAGAAAACCACGGCAAAATAATGCTTTTATATTTCTTCTTTTACAATGTTTGTAGGCACCAAACTACTAGAGGCACCAACCCCTACGTTTGTGAGCACCAACTCCCAAATCTGATTTTTTTGAGCACCAACCCACTGGAAGCACCAACTCCCACTTCTGAATATTGTGAGTACCAACCCACTTGAAGCACCAACTCCCACTTCAGAATTTGTGAGCACCAACCCACTTCACATAAATCTGAAATTCCACCTTCACAATGTTGCTATAACAACGGATGATGGACAATATTTTCTCCACAAACCTTCTTCCTCAAGCTGCTACTATGGTGACAATATATTTGTCATAAAACTGATTAAGAGTGTCCTTATAAATCTGCCATGCAAACTTCTGACATTACTCTCTTCAAAATGCTTCATAAATCTGCAATAGTCTTCTACATACCCCTCATAAATCTGTTCATACATGCCTTCATTAATCTACACTTTATCTTTTCTAATAACTCCTCATCAACCTTGTATATGTTTTTCTTCTTTCCTTATTCACTGCACTTGTAAATTAATCATAAAATCTGCTTGCAAATCTTTTAAAGATCTGCTCAAATCTGCTTAAATCTATTTCATGTCTGAACAAATCTGCCTCATACGTTCGATCAGTTCTGACTCTGTATATGCTTGATCTTTCTTCTTACACATTTGATCACTTGACTGTTCATATATGTTCTATCCTTCACTAAAGTCAGGCATATTCTTATACTTTAAACCTGCATCTTCAATGATGTCTTCTTCATAAATCCGAAAACAATTTTCTCATATAAATCTGGTATATATATTGATATATCTGCTTTTACCACTTTCTGCCCGCACACACAGCACTCTTCACTTCAAGATCTTCTCTTCATACTTTACCACACACACCACTCTTTAAAATATATTTTTTTTATTCCTATACTCTACACACATCTCCTCACTCCTCAAATGATTTTCATATATTATTTATATCTTCAGCATATCTCTCAAGAGACACCATGCTCCCCAAGGGTTCTATTGTTCTTTGTAGAACATACCTTTTAGTAAAAGCAACTCACATCATTAATTAATTAAACACATTCTTTATTACATTGCTCTTATTGAACAAGAAACACTAATCGTTGTATTTAGGAATTTATTCCTCCTCCTTGATCGCTGCTAACAGCATAGTTGTTAAGTGCCTTTTGGACAAACAGCCACCTTGCAACTCGCAGCTCTTGGTTTATGCAAAACATATCTAAACACCCATCGCATCTTTTCATTAATACTTTTCCATGATCTTTAATCGCATCTTTTCATTAATACTTCTCCATGATCTTTAATTGCACCCTTTCTTAATCGCTGCTTCTCCACTTTTTAATAAAAACAAGATATTATTAGTCGCATCATCATAAGGTTAGTCACTGTTTTTAGTTTGGACTATCTAACATAAACAATGTTATTAACCTTCCTGAAAGATAATCACATCTCATAATTAATGATTGTGTGTGTTTTCTTTTAGCTTCCAGCGCTACCATAGCTGTTCATTTTGTTACTAAAATTGTGGCATTCAAACTATTGCTATACATTCATTTGTGACCAATTCATATATTTCTCTGTATACTAACATCGGATCGACTTCTTATATGATGACTGGTCAGCTAGTATCATTCATTTAATAATCTGCTTCAGATCGATCTTCCATTCAACGATATTAATAATCTTTGCATTTATTCAAATTGCTGTTTGTGATTTGTCGCTGTCATCCATGAGTCAACATCATAACATTTATTCAAAGTATTAAAGACATAAATCTGTTTTTAATGTGATGACATCTTTAATGGATACTTTCTTATAAACAAACAATGACTATCGCTGCCTTTGATAATGCCTTCAATATCCTCATGTAATAATCATCATACAAAGATCACTGAATCTAGATTTTTATTTGTCATTAAAAAATGCTGCATCATTTGTCTTTAATCACTGCCTATTATCATTGTCTTAATGACCATGCCTTTATTGACTTGTTACAGCAGAAACAAATCAAGATACTTATTATGGGTGCATCGTCTAATCTTCTTCCATCTTACTGCTTTATCCACGATGTAAATCATTTTTCTTGGTCACTTTATCACAGCACAGATTATAGTCACGGCTTATTTTTGGATCATTTTAATATCTCTGGTTTTCTATGACATTGATCAACATATTAGACTATCTGTACTGTAGGGTCTGCTCTGTAGAGGTTCATTGCTGTTTATTACCTTTTGTCATTGGACTCCTTAGAAATAGATGGCATTAGTAGTTTCCTTGACAAATATCAATTCGTATCTTCAAGATTTTATTCTTTATCGCTGTATATAAGTGTTGCTTATTGTATTTGTTACTGTTACTCTCTAAACAGATCACAATCCCTACACATAAGTCGCTGCCTTGTGTTCTTTTCTTCTTGCCAGCATTTGTTGTAGTCCAGATTACATTCGTTGCAAATCTTTTTACATGCGTTGCAGCTCCCCATGAAGTCGATTTTGTTTTGTGTCAGCACAACAATCTCTTGTTGTTTCCTTTACTCTCCACAACTTCAAGTAAGGCTTTAGCTGTAAGTTTTATAATTTCATCTCTTGAACACTCCTTTATCACTGTATACATCATTAGCACTGCTTTTAAGAAATCACCTTATCTATATTGTGTTTGTCTCATTAATGAAGTCGAACACTTCACAAATCAATCCCTACACATAAGTCGCTGCCTTGTGTTCTTTTCTTCTTGCCAGCATTCGTTGTAGTCCAGATTACATTCGTTGCAAATCTTTTTACATGCGTTGCAGCTCCCCATGAAGTCGATTTCGTTTTGTGTCAGCACAACAATCTCTATGTTGTTTCCTTTACTATCCACAACTTCGAGTAAGGCTTTAGCTGTAAGTTTTATAATTTCATCTCTTGAACACTCCTTTATCACTGTATACATCATTAGCACTGCTTTTAAGAAATCACCTTATCTATATTGTGTTTGTCTAATTAATGAAGTCGAACACTTCACAAATCAAATCTGCCACACTTGTAGTCTTACGTGATGAAGTATCATTCAATACATGACCACAACTTTCTTCAAACTTGTCAATACATAAAAGACCCCTCTTGACATGGCTTTGATATCAATGACAATGAATTCTAATCTTCTTCATAACCTTGACATCAATGACAACTATGTCTTCCCACTTTGACATCAATGACAACTATTCCAACAATGTAGGTCTAGTTTGGGACAAATACACCATAAGGTTTTCTCAGAGTCTCGTCCAAACAAAACCTAGGTGAACCCAAGGGGACTCAAGTGCCACCCAAAGAAAAAACAAAACAAAAAAATCGTTTTAAAAAACATTTTTATAAACAAAAAAGTACCAAACACCTAATCTTGCCCTTAAGGGGTAAATTATGAAAATGGTGTGCACCATGAAGGTTTATGTGGTTTTCAAGACCCCTAGACCCTACGTGTAATGTCCCCTCTTTCCTAGATGATCACTCAGATGACAAGATTTGCCTATTATTCATCTTCGTAGCCAAATCCAATGGTTAGGGGATGATTTTCATGGCATGAGAGGATTTTCTACACTAGAGATTGGCATTTGATTGGCGTTATTATGGGCAAAAAATTGCTATTTTATTATAAAGTTACTTTTTGCTAAAATAGAAAATTTCATTAAAGTGACTTTATAAAGTTAAATTATAACGTTATAAAGTAACTTTATAATATTGAATTATAAAGTTCAGTGGAATATTATGTTGTAAAGTAAAATTATTTAATTCCACCAAGTTGGACGCCATCCATGACTTGGACACACTAGTGGATATGAAGGCCAAATAAAATATGGCTAAGGGAGGCATTGGAGTCCAAATTGAGAAGGGTTTTATTAAAGAGGCTTAATTTTCTATTTGCTCATTATTATGATTGATCAATTTCAGAGTTCTTTCACAGAGCAGCTCATGCAAGGTATTTTCTGAGGACAAAATCCCTTGAAGAATTGTGAATTGGACAAAAACCCAATTCACCATTGAGGGGAATCTACACAAGGTTTCCATTTGTACTACACTAGAGGATTTACAGGCAAATTTTACAAGTTTTCTTACAGCAATAAGGCAATAGGGATTGGTGCATTCAAATCAAATTTATGAAATAATAATGGATGCCACCTGGAGGTATTGATTTGGTTTCCAATTAACAGGGATTTTAATAAGGATTGTCTTCAGCAGGTTCAGGTTGATCTGATGACCAGATCTGGAGGATTTTGAGCTTCTTATTCTAGCTGTACAGCTCCCAAAGCCAGCTGTACCATCTCTCTTGCAGTCGTACCATTTTGCCTGCAAGCCGTACCAACTGGGGTAGACATTGGGGTTTGTGCAGAATTTATTTATCAGTAATTATTAGCAGCAAATTTGTGTTCGCTTGGCACAAGGGATAAATTTATGAAGCAGTTTCTATGCACATAGGGGATTGCCAGTCTCAAGTTGAAAGTCTTGCCTACAAGCCAAGCATAGGGTTCAGTATTTCCAATGCTATTTTCATTATTTGTTTTCAGTAATTATTGTTATTGCAAATAAAACCAATTGGTGCCACCTTAGCAAGCTAGACGGCCCCTATTCATGTGATTTCATCAATAAAATTCCACATGGGAATGAGCGCTGGACTTCTGAGTATGCCAATTCTTGTTATGGTGTCTCAATTCCTTAATTTTGAATAAATGCATTGCTGATCTAAATAAAATCAGAGCTCAGAAAATTATATCAGTCCATTATATTTTCACTATTTCGGTTCAAAAGCACTATTTATTTGCATATGACTCATGTTTAAACCTTACACAATCATTGGTATTGAAAACTCAAACAAAAACATTTGAAACCCATTCCAAAACCTCAATCAGCAGTCATCATTAACTCGGAAAAATTGGATCAGATTTGGTTTAGGATCTTTCAGTGGTATCAGAGCAATGATCTTGCCAGCTTGAGGGTATTGTGATTATTTCTATGTATCCTGGAAGGATTGGGCCACACAGATATTATACTTGCAAGAGAGCACGAGAGCAATTAAATTTTGATACGGGTACTCCAACAGGTGCAGCTATGGGTGATATGCATGATGGTAGTGGGAGTCCCCATCAGAGGGAGACACAGAATCAGCATGAAGATCCTGATTGTGAGTTATTCAGGACTCTAGCTAATACACAGCCGCTGATTGTTCAAGCATTAGACAGGATTAGAGGTATAGGGATAGGCATGGTAGACATGACAGGCATGACAAGTTTGATAGGTATTTTTCAATTGCAAGCAGCCATGGGAGTAGTAGGGCTCCTCCATCAATGGACAATGCACTTGGTTCTCCTAAGCGTAATAGGACTCATACACGAACAACAAATAGGCCCATGCAGCCTCATTTTCCTCCTAGATATGAGCCACCACCAGTAGACTCACTGGGGGGCGTTAGGTTCTAGGACGCAGTTATGGCAGCTAGTGATAAATGGGCACGCCTACCACAGCATGTTAGGGATGCTTTCCCTCTACACCAACATTGTTTACAGCACAGACAGTTTGAGGGCCAAGGGTGATAGATGGCCTAGACAGCAGCAGAGTGTAGACCTCAAGCGAGCTACTAGCAAGCTCACTTTATATTCATTTGATGGTAGTGGGAAGATTAGTGCATGTGCTTGGGTACACAAGCTTGACATCTTCCTTTCACTTAAGCCGATGCTCGAGGACGAGGCTATTCAGTTTGTTGTGTTACATTTGGATGCTATGGCTTATGAGTGGTGGCATCATAGTTTGATTGCCAGATTTGACCATGGACTCATTCATTCTTACAGGTATTTCACTAAGCGGTTGATTGCCAGATTTGACCATAAGGATGTTGACTTGTACTAAAGGGATTTAGCACTGTTGCGGCGGACTGGACACGTTGAAACTTATATTAATGAGTTTCAATGCATTGTTGTTATGGTTCTAGAGATGCCCGATAGACGTATAGTGATGTTGTTCATTGAGGGTTTACATGACAAGTTACGAGGTTTGGTCAAGGCTCTTAAGCCTAGGACTTTACATGAGGCTATTCAAACTACCTTGGACCTTGATACTTCACCACCTACTTCTTATCAACAGAATAAGAAGTTTTCTCGGAGCTCCAAGCCATTTCAGAGGCCTTCTACACAACACAGAGTGCACCACCTCCTCCCAGAATGGATCAAGAGACACGTAATGAGTTGAGCTTATTGTGTAAGGAGCCTTGGGAGCCTGGACATCGATGCCTTGGGAAAGGCAAGATGCATCTCGTAGAGATTATGTCCGATGTGGATGATGAGCATATACACAATACAGGTTTTGCGGGCAGTAGTGGATGAGCAGGAGACTCCACAGGTAGAACTTGGAGAGAATGATACAATGGATACATCCAATCCTACCATTGCCACTCTTTCAAGAATCCCTAGATGCCATCCCTTTCGCTTGAAGGGAGTAATTAAGGGACAACGTGTGACTTGCCTTGTTGACAGTGGTGCCACACACCATTTTATTGATGAGGGATTGGTTGTTATACGTGGATTGCAGGCAGAGGATTTTCCTAGTTTTAGCGTGACAGTAGCAAATGGGTTTTCTATGAGGTGCACCAGGAGAATTCCACAGCTTAGCATACAGATGGGAGATTACACCTTGACCGATGATTTCTATGTAGTAGGTCTTGGTGAGATTGATGTAGTGTTGGGAATCCAATGGTTGCAATCACGTGGCAGGTACATACAGGATTTCAAGAGGATGTATTTAGAGTTCATGGCTGATGGTAAGAAGATTGTGCTGAAGGCTCTTCCGGATGGTGGGCCTACGGTGGTTTCAACGTGTAGGATGGAGTCTATCTTTAGACATGGAGATGTTACTTGGGCGGCACAATGTTTCATTTCATCCAAGTCACCTTCTTCGGATGATGAGCAGCCATTTCATATTGGCGTCCAGAAGGTGTTGGACAAACATGGAGTTGTGTTTGGTGATATTCCTCCTAGTAGACAACCTGACCATGGGTTTGAGCATGTGATTGAGCTTGAGGAGGGTACCAAACCCGTTGTATCGTCATCCTAAGAAATTTAAGGATGAGATAGAGAAGGTCATCCGTGAGCTATTGGATATGGGGTATATTCGACCTAGCTCTAGCCCTTTTGCTTCTTTTGTGGTGTTGGTGAAGAAGAAGGATGGCACTATGCGTATGTGTATTGATTATCGTGCCTTGAATAAGAAGACCATCAAGACAAGTACCCTATTCCGTGCATAGATGAGTTGTTGGATGAACTTCATGGAGCAGTGTTCTCGAAGATTGATCTTCAATCAGATTACCATCAGATACGTGTTCGTGAGTAGGATATACCTAAGACAGCATTCAGATGTCATTACAGGCACTATGAGTTTTTGGTGATGCCATATGGCCTTACTAACGCACCTGCTACATTCCAGTCATGTATGAATCATATATTCAATAAGCAGTTGCGTAAGTTTGTGCTTGTGTTCTTCGATGATATATTGATATACAGCAGGACTTGTGAGGAGCAAACGAGGCATCTAGATAAGATTCTTGGTGTCATGGAGGCACAATCTCTATTTGCCAAGATGTCCAAATGTGAATTTGGACTTACAAAGATCTTGTATTTGGGGCATGTGATTGGAGTCGATGGGATTAAGGTACATTAGGAGAAGATTCAAGCGATTCTCAATTGGCCACCACCTAGGAACATTTCTGATTTGTGAGGTTTCCCAGGCTTATGTGGATATTACAGGAGGTTCGTGAAGAGTTATTCACAGCAGACATCTCCTTTGACAAACCTTACACGAAAGGGCGCATTTAGACGCACAGATGAGGCATAGATTATATTTGATAAGCTCAAACAGGTCATGAGCACTTGTCCAATGCTAGCTCTTCCAGATTTCTCCCAGCCCTTTGTTTTAGAGTGTGATGCATCAAGAGAGGGTATTGGAGCGGTACTTATGCAGAACCGCCATCCCATTGCTTACAAGAGTATGATGTTGAGAGATAATGAGAGATTGTATTCCACCTATGACAAGGAGATGCTCGCCATTATGCATGCTTTGGCAAAGTTTCATCGGTACTTGGTAGGTGGGAAATGTGTGGTGAGGACCGACCACAACAGTTTGAAATACTTCCTTGAGTAGAGAGAGCTTAATGAGCACCAACAGAATTGGGTCAGCAAGATACAGGTATATGATTTTGACATCGAGTATGTCAAAGGGAAGAAGAATGTTGTAGCTCACGCACTTTATAGGAGGCCTACCATTTCTATACTTTCCTCTATGATTGAGATTTCAATAGACTGGAAGTCTCAACTTTTAGTTGAGTATTCCAAGAATCAATTTGTACGCGAGATCATGGATGGTAATGATAGATACACGGTGCTTGATGATGTTATCCACTATAAGAATAGGATTTATTTGGTACCAGGATCAAAACTGAAGGATAAGATCTTGCGCACCATTCATGACACACCACTTGCAAGACATTCGGGGTATTTCAAGACATACAGGCAAATTAGAGATTCTCCCATGGAAGGGTTTGCATTATGTATGAGAGTGTGAGACTTGTCAACAGAACAAGTCAAAGCATACCTTTCCAGCAAGTCTTCTGCAGCCATTGCGTATTCTATAGCAAAAGTGGGAGAGTATATCGATGGATTTCATTACTAGTCTTCTGAGAGTTCAGGAGAAGGATTGAATCTATGTGATTGCGGATAGATTGACGAAGTTTGCACACTTCTCTATTGCAGCCGATTTCACAGCATCACAAGTGGCAGAGTTATTCTTTTGTGAGGTGTTTAGACTCCATGGACTCCCCAGGACTATTGTTAGTGATCAGGATAGTCGGTTTATGAGTATCTTTTGGCAGAAACTATTTCGATTAATAGGTACTAAGTTGACTCCTAGCACTAGTTACCACCCTCAGACTGATGGACAAACGGAGATAGTCAATAAGTGGGTTGAGGGTTATCTACATAACTATGTTTCAGGTCAGCACAAGGCATTGGTGAGATGGTTGTACTTGGGTGAGTATTGTTATAATACTACTTACCACATGTCTATCGGTACGACTCCCTTCCAAGCATTGTATGGTCATGATGACTTATCTTTTGTTGACTTGGCATTGGGTGATAGCAGAGTGCCTAGAGCATGGGATTTGTTACAGGATAGTCAAGATATCCTTAAGGCACTAAAGGATAATATTCAGCATGCCCAAAATCAGTAGAAGATGAATGCAGATCAGCATCGGATCAAGAGGACATTTGAGGTTGGAGACATGGTCTTCTTGCGCCTACAGCCCTATAGACAAAGCATACTTAAGAGGAGCGGGACAGAGAAACTCAAGCCTCGGTTTTATGGTCCATACAGAGTTTTGAAGAGGATTGGAGAGGTAGCCTATGAGCTTGAATTACCTTCAAAAAGTAAGATACATAATGTCTTTCACATGTCATGCTTGAAGAAGGCTCTTGGACAGCTTGTTGTTTCTTCACCTAAGTTGCCTCCATTGGATGAGGAGGACCGACTGATTTTGATTCCTGCTAAGATTTTGGACATGAGGGAAAGGAAGTTGAGGAGCAGAATGATCAGAGAATACTTGGTTCATTGGAGGAACTTGCCTTTGGAGGATGTCACGTGGGAAGGAGAGATGATACTTTAACATCCAACTTTACAGTTGCTTGAGGGCAAGCAATCCCAGAAAGGGAGAACTGTAATGTCCCCTCTTTCCTAGACGATCACTCAGATGGCGAGATTGGCCTATTATTCATCTCCATAGCAAATCCAGTGGTTAGGGGATGATTTTCTTGGCATGAGAGGATTTTCTACACTTGAGATTAGCATTTGATTGGCATTATTGTGAGCAAATAATTTTATTTTATTATAAAGTTACTTTTTGCTAAAACTAGAAAATTTCATTAAAAAGACTTTATAAAGTTAAATTATAATGTTATAAAGTAAATTTATAATATCGAATTATAAAGTTAAGTGGAATATTATATTATAAAGTGAAATTCTTTAATTCCACCAAGTTGGATGCCATCCATTACTTGGACGCACTTGTGGATGTGAAGGCCAAATAAAATATGGCTAGGGGAGGCATTGGAGTCCAAATTGAGAGGGGTTTTATTAAAGAGGCTTCATTTTCTATTTGCTCGTTATTATGATTGATCAATTTCAAAATTCTTTCACAAAGCAGTTCATGCCAGATATTTTCTGAGGATGAAATCCCTTGGAGAAATGTGAATTGGACGAAAACCCAGTTCACCATTGAGGGAAATCTACACAGGGTTTCCATTTGTGCTAGACTAGAGGATTTACAAGCAGATTTTATAGTTTTTTCTTACAGCAATAAGGCAATAGGGATTGGTGCATTCAAATCAAATTTATTTAATAATAATGGACGCCACCTGGAGGTTGAATTGGTATTGATTTGGTGTCCAATCAGCAGGGATTTTAATAAGGATTGTTTGCAGCAGGTTCAAGTTGATCTGATGAACAGATCTGGAGGATTTTGAGCTTCTTATTCTGGTCGTACAACTCCCAAAGCCAACTGTACCATCTCTCTTGCAGCCTTACCATTTTGCCTGCAAGCCGTACCAACTAGGGTAAACATTGGAGTTTTTGCAGAATTTATTTATCAATAATTATCAGCAGCAGATTTGTGTTCATCAGGCACCAGGGATAAATTTATGAAGCAGTTTCTATGCACATAGAATATTGCCAGTCTGAAGTTGAAAATCTTGCCTGCAGACCAGGCGCAGGGTTCAGTATTTCCAATGCTATTTTCATTATTTGTTTTCAGTAATTATTGTTATTGCAAATAAAACCAATTGGCGCCACCTTAGCAAGCTGGATGGGCATTCATGTGATTTCATCAATAAAATTCCACATGGGAATCAGCGTTGGACTTCCAGATATGCCAATTCTTGTTATCGTGTCTCAATTCCTTAATTTTGAATGAATGCATTGCTGATCTAAATAAAATCAGAACTCAGAAAATTATATCAGTCCATTATATTTTCATTATTTGGGTTCAAAAGCACTATTTATTTGCATGTGATTAATGTTTAAACCTTACACAATCATTGGTATTGGAAACTCAAACAAAAACATTTCAAACCCATTCCAAAACCTCAATCAGCAGTAATCATTAAATCAAAAAAATTGGATCAGATTTGGTTAGGGATCTTTCACTACGAGGGGTGCTGCCCCTCAACCCCATCAGGATCTCCACCTCCAATCACCCACTAGTTATTAGGAAATCTTGTCACATAGGAAACTTGACTATAATGGGTGGGTGACGAGGAATTCAAAAGCACTATTTATTTGCATGTGATTAATGTTTAAACCTTACACAATCATTGGTATTGGAAACTCAAACAAAAACATTTCAAACCCATTCCAAAACCTCAATCAGCAGTAATCATTAAATCAAAAAAATTGGATCAGATTTGGTTTGGGATCTTTCACTACGAGGGGTGCTGCCCCTCAACCCCATCAGGATCTCCACCCCCAATCACCCACTAGTTATTAGGAAATCTTGTCACATAGGAAACTTGACTATAATGGGTGGGTGACGAGGAATCGCTAGCCTATGTTGCATTGATTTTCTTGCTTTCATTATTGACATCTAGCATGTGATCTTGGATATGGTTTTGTATGGGTGTGAGTTTTACTTGAAAAGCATGGCACTTGGTGTAGGTTTCCTCTTACTCTCAGTATCATATATTCTAATTACAGATGTGTTGTAATAGAGAATACTGGCATTATGATAGAGAAAAAATTTATAAATTGTCACTACTCTACCATGTTCAAGTATTAATTTCTCAAAAAAATTGACTTATGGCATGTTAGGTAAGTCATAATTCAAACATTCATGTTTACAATAAAGTGATGTTATTGATTGCTTGAGTTTAGAGTAATTTCCAAATCACACAAATGTTCTAACATGGTTTTTTGGATATAATACAACATTGCAATAATGTTTTGACATAGTAGAGGGTCAATGTGTTGTTTGGAAGTGAGCTTGGATTCTAGGACACAATTCTATGTAGTATAACATGAAGACACATATGGTATTACTACCAAAGTGTCTACATGGTTACTATTAATGCATTTTTTATTGGGCTAGACTCATTTGTATATGTAGTTGAGAAACTCATGTTTGCTATGGTTAATTGAGAGGGTAGGTGTTGTGACCTTTTCACAAATCACCCCATTGCAACTGGGGACCCCCACTTTTTTCGCTTTCTGGGTTAGTTGCCTTAGTTTAGTCGTCTGGATTGGCAGGTAGTTTTAGTGTTCTCAACCTTTTACTTGAGGAGATGCAGTGCCTTAGGTTGTCTAGAAGTGATCGAGTCATGTCACTCTCTTTAAGTTGGAATGAGGTCAGTTTAGCTCTCAATGCCTTGGTGATGAGCAATTTATGATGATCATTTCATTTGATCATCACCATGCAGCTTTCAAGTTCTAAGATGGGAAGTTCGAGTTCAAGTGTGGAGGACAGTCAGATGAAGTGAAATGCCTGGTGAGAGGGTAGTCAGGATATATGCAATAATGAATAAGACTTGTTGATGATGAGGTTACTTCTATGAGATGAAAGGAGAACCCTAGAAATGGATGAAATAAGTGATACAAATAGAAAAATAGGACAAGTCAAGTCACTTCCAGTGACCCCCCAAATCCATGACTTGCTTCATCACCACTTCCAAGTTAATGCCTAAATCCCCAACCAGCTTCTTGGAGTTACTTCCAGTGACCCTCCAAAAGTTCGACCACCTTGGAAGCATTTCTAGTTGGCTATCAAAAGCTCGACCAGAATGAGCATGTCCTTATTCTTAGTGAGATCGTCACTTGTTGAGGTAGATACTTAATGTTTTGGAGGATAATGTTCGTTGAGATTGGTTAAATCAGCTAAGTTAGAGTGGAAACACATTGAATAGTTCATTGAGCAAGTTGCGTTGATATTTTGGAATCACTTCCACTTACCCTCCAAAAGCACAACCAGCTGAGATGACTTCCACTTACCCTCCAAAAGCACGACCAGCTGAGGACGACTTCCAGTTGCTAGCCGAAAGCACGACCAGCTCTTGTCAATTCCACTTAGCACCCAAAAGTCTGGCTCCAGGGTATAAAAATATGCTTGCATTGCTAGAAATGAATGATTTCAATGTTTAAGCAAACAAGTGATCAAATTGATGAAAGATGCCAAAGATTAAAAACGACGATGTTACTTCCAGTGGACCCCAAAAACCACGACCTCCTTGCTAGCATTTCCAATTGAGGGTGAAATCCACGACCAGCTTATAGCAATTCTAGTGCCCCCTCAAAAACCCGGCCATGTTTTGATGATTTCTACTTGACCTTGAAGGGTCCGGCCTAAGATGCTAGGAAGATCAATATTGCCTTCTTGCCACCTTAAGGAAGATGAGGCTGCTTTTATGAAGAAAGGAAAGAATGATTTTAACATCGGATCAACATGGGAGGGTTTAAGATGATAAAAGAAAAAGGAAAATATAATGACAAGAGAGGAAGTTACTACTTCCACTTGGGGCTCAAATCCACAGCTTGTCTTGATAGCACTTCCACTTGAGGTCCAAAACCCCGATATGCTCCAAAAAACTGTCAGTGACCCCTCAAAACCCCGATCTGCTCCAAGACACTGTCAGTCACCCATAAAAAGCCCGACCACCTTGCTGATATCCAGTAGCACCTCAAAACCATGATCTATTTGATGATCACTTCTAGTTGCTCCCAAAATCCACAACCATGCATGTATCACTTCCAGTAGGGAGTCAAAAACCCAACCACCTTTAGAATCACTTCCAATGACCCCTTGAATCCCTGGCCAAGGGCAAACAGATAAGAATCAGGCCTATAAAGTTAAGATCAAACCTTAAAAATTAAAAAATCAGACATACTTATTTGTTTACAACCTTACGGAAACACCAATCAGACCTTTAAGGGCTCCAAATCAGAACTGAAATCGGTAAAGTCAGACATAAGGACAGAAATCAGAGCATCATTAGGAGGATATATCAGGTTAAAAAACTTGGAAAATGTATATATCATAGGTGTTTGATGCTAGCTTGTTCGTTGTTGCAGGTGATCAAATGAAGGAACTGGCTGCCACCAACATCAAGATCTAAACATGCAGGAGAGTGGAGGAAAGCTTCACCACTTTAGGGAGAGATCAGGCTATCCAAGGAAGGTAGATGGGTGATTCACCAATAACAATGCAAGGACGGGCATCATATCATGGAGGCATCAACGAAACACACTACAAAGAAGGAGAAAAAGCAAACACAAGTGAAGGAATCATGTTTCAAGGATGAATAATCAACACCTTCAAGGATGCCATTGAGTGAAAGATGAAGAAGACAGCAAAGGGCATGCAAGATCAAGAGCTAAGATATTCAAAGACATCATATTGATGATAAAGGAGATATTGTGACTATTTTGAATTTCCTTCGAAAATCCAAAAATTGCTGCCAATATAGCAAAAGAGTAATCGAAGACGGAGGCTTCAATGAAGGTGATCAAGTCAGAGATGAAGCAATTTGGGAATATCTCCCACCATCACCTCAATCACTGCTAACGCTTGGAAATGTTGAGTATCAAGAGATATTGCCTGAATCACAAATTCTTGTGGTGAGTTAGTAGGAGCAAGTAACTGAGGTGGCACTCAGTCATCACCAACTCAACCCATCACACTTCATTCTAATTCAAGGCATCTAGATTCAATGCACCCGACTCATCCAACGTGGCGGTTAACTATCACATGTGGGCACAAAGTCCGATGTACCTACCCCCATCATCTATTGGTCAATGATTCAAAGGACATGTGTCCTATAAAATGCAATTTTATCATTGGTCAAGCATTAAATGCTATGTAATGGGTGTAACACACCCTAATTAGGGTTTCTATCTTGTAATCTTGGCCATTGATGTGCATTTGATCCTAACCATTCAAATTGTATAGAGAGCACTATATAAGGCTCCACTTATTTGTAAAGGTTAATAGTCAATAGTCAATAGTTAGCAAGTAGATGATTAGCAAATAGCTAGAATAGAGTAGGATAAAAGGAGATTGTTGCCACGACTTTGTTGCAAGAAGCATATTATTTTCATTGAAGATATGGTGAACTTCATGTGTTGATTCAATATTTGCATGATCTCTACTTCTCATTTATTTTCAGGTTGATTAGATGGATGAAAGTTATTGTGGATGGTTAGTGGTGAAATTTGTATGTTCATACTACTAGTATTTTGCTGATTGTAAAGTTCTTTGCGTGGTCGACTGAACTCTCTACATGAGCTTAACTTCAATTGCTACTCACTCATTGATATGCATTACATTGATGGTGTCTATGCCATTGGTAGTAATTTGAACATCATTTTGCTCTCCTCAGAAAATCGCACCAGCTTTACCTAGTTGTTCCTTGCATGGTGAAACAAAGCATGGTTGAATTTCACTAAGTCATTCATAGTTTCTTAAATTCCTAGGATTAGACTAGCTTTCTAAACCCTCATCCTTTTTGTCTTTTTAGTTTTTTTTAAATCAAGAAATTTCCACGTTGCAGCAGCATTAAAGCAGGAGTTTATTGTGTAACGTAAGTCCCCCTTGTGATTCCAGCAAAATCACATCGCAACCATTGAGCTTATCCACACATCAAGACTTGACATTTGGAACCTTGGAGTCACCTCGTATTATCACATAGCTTAGCATTCAAAAAGATTTTGTTCAAGAGAGGATAAGATACCTTAGTATTTTATTCTGTCTATGAGGTGCATAAAAAAAACATCAATTGTAGGGACAATAGCAAATGAGAGTGCCCAACCATGTTGATTTTGAGCTATCTACATATTGCTTTTGTATGGTATCTATAAAACACATGTAAAGGACTATTTGTAAGTCATGATGATGAATTCCCTCCTTCCTTATTGATGACTTAATTTTGGTCACATAGTACCATAAGTGGAATTTTGAGAATCAAGAACATTTCTTTTAGTTATTTGAGTTTTATAATTTCTTATGCAGAATAGTGATCATTTTTATCTTTATATTTGATTAGTTTAGTCATAAATATTTGGAATTTTCATTATCATGTAGCTATTGTTGTTATTGTCCTTTACGTAAAAACCAATCACTAACATAATAATTTAGTAGCATAAAGAAAATTAAAAAAATTCATAAACCCAAATGAACGGTTTCATTATCCTAATGATGACTTATGTATGTGACTTCACAGATTGGTGAATAAAAGCTATCTACAGTCTATTTTAGAAAATACTACTTGCCATGGACTTATCAATAAAAAAGCAAGAAAGTACAATGTTTATGAGCACTCACCAAACATTAAAACACCCAAACGATGAAATTGTCCCTTGACCCCACATCCCCTGAAATGGTACCTATCAGACCAAGAGTACATCCAAATCCATGTCTAGACAAGGAAATAAATGTAGCCACCACCCACATCGGTGCCTATTACAGTGTTGAGACTCAAACTTGATGCAAACCCAGCACACCTATTTTAGAGTCAATCTTGAACTCAATAAATTAGAAAAACATACTTATTTTCATTGAAGATATGGTGAACTTCATGTGTTGATTCAATATTTGCATGATCTCTACTTCTCATTTATTTTCAGGTTGATTAGATGTATGAAAGTTATTGTGGATGGTTAGTGGTGAAATTTGTATGTTCATACTACTAGTATTTTGCTGATTGTAAAGTTCTTTGCGTGGTCGACTGAACTCTCTACATGAGCTTAACTTCAATTGCTACTCACTCATTGATATGCATTACATTGATGGTGTCTATGCCATTGGTAGTAATTTGAACATCATTTTGCTCTCCTCAGAAAATCGCACCAGCTTTACCTAGTTGTTCCTTGCATGGTGAAACAAAGCATGGTTGAATTTCACTAAGTCATTCATAGTTTCTTAAATTCCTAGGATTAGACTAGCTTTCTAAACCCTCATCCTTTTTGTCTTTTTAGTTTTTTTTAAAGCAAGAAATTTCCACGTTGCAGCAGCATTAAAGCAGGAGTTTATTGTGTAACGTAAGTCCCCCTTGTGATTCCAACAAAATCACATCACAACCATTGAGCTTATCCACACATCAAGACTTGACATTTGGAACCTTGGAGTCACCTCGTATTATCACATAGCTTAGCATTCAAAAAGATTTTGTTCAAGAGAGGATAAGATACCTTAGTATTTTATTCTGTCTATGAGGTGCATAAAAAACACATCAATTGTAGGGACAATAGCATATGAGAGTGCCCAACCATGTTGATTTTGAGCTATCTACATATTGCTTTTGTATGGTATCTATAAAACACATGTAAAGGACTATTTGTAAGTCATGATGATGAATTCCCTCCTTCCTTATTGATGACTTAATTTTGGTCACATAGTACCATAAGTGGAATTTTGAGAATCAAGAACATTTCTTTTAGTTATTTGAGTTTTATAATTTCTTATGCAGAATAGTGATCATTTTTATCTTTATATTTGATTAGTTGAGTCATAAATATTTGGAATTTTCATTATCATGTAGCTATTGTTGTTATTGTCCTTTACGTAAAAACCAATCACTAACATAATAATTTAGTAGCATAAAGAAAATTAAAAAAATTCATAAACCCAAATGAACGGTTTCATTATCCTAATGATGACTTATGTATGTGACTTCACAGATTGGTGAATAAAAGCTATCTACAGTCTATTTTAGAAAATACTACTTGCCATGGACTTATCAATAAAAAGGCAAGAAAGTACAATGTTTATGAGCACTCACCAAACATTAAAACACCCAAACGATGAAATTGTCCCTTGACCCCACATCCCCTGAAATGGTACCTATCAGACCAAGAGTACATCCAAATCCATGTCTAGACAAGGAAATAAATGTAGCCACCACCCACATCGGTGCCTATTACAGTGTTGAGACTCAAACTTGATGCAAACCCAGCACACCTATTTTAGAGTCAATCTTGAACTCAATAAATTAGAAAAACATAAAATATAGAAAAGTAGACAAAAGTAAATGTCAACCTTGCCAGACTTGCTCAAATTCCAGCTCTAATACACTCACGAATCAAATCTTGAGAACTTGTTTGGATTAGTGTAACTCACAATTCAGGCATATTTTTTCAAAATCTTTGAAGTTTCAACATTATGGAACCATTACATACCTAAGCAAAGTCAAAATCCCCTTACAACCAAGACCTGGGAAATACCTGCAAATGTACGGTAAGGGAAAGATTGTGAAGTATGTGGATTGAATACACTCCCCAAGTAAATCAATTTGTCGGAAGCTGGCACAAGAAAGATTTTTTAGTAGTTTACATGCATCTTGGGACTGCAGCATCCAATGCTTAGCCATGGAACTCCAGTTTGGCTGCCCAATTTTACTGTTCCCTTCAAGTGGGATTGATTTTATAGACTGGTTATCTTTGCTGCAAATTTTCATCCTCTCCTCTAAAGTATGAGAAGCAAATTTAAATCAAGGTGCAGTTTCCTGTCATTATCTTTATAGCAAAACAAATGCAAGAATGCCTGATAATATGATTTTTGTTCTAAAATTGTAACAGGGTAGAAGGAAAGGGATGAAGGGGAAGGGAAATTTCTGAAGAGCTATTTCTTATTATACAAGACCCGTGTCTTACAAGTCCATGCAATTAAGAATCATAAAATTAAATTTACAGCTACAATCTTTACAAATCCATATCCTGGTGGCTAGAACATTCGCTTCTACTTGATCGTTTAAAGCTAAGTTGAAGCAAAATTTCAAAATCAACATCCAAATGAGAAAGTTTAAAAACTAGAGAATTGATGAATTTACAACATGCTGCACATTTGACATAAAAAAATTTCGTATTGAGGAAATATTAGGCATATAATTCTTGAGATACAACAGATTGTTCAAATATAACACATGTTCATTTTACCTTGCAAGAAGGTTCTGCTGTGTATTGAGATTGTAAAAGAGCCAACAACACTACCAACCTCATACCGCAAGGTACTGCAGACGACATTTCAAATATCAAAAAATTGGGAAGAATATAGTACATTTTAACAAACTTTGACATGGTAGTTGTGTATTTACTGAAATATGAAGTCACCTTTCATGTAGCTTTGAACTAACTGAGCTGGAAATTTATATTCCGTTGTTGAATTACTAGAATCAAAGTGAGCACCTTTATTTGTTTCTACATCTGTGGTACTACCAGAGGAAGCTTCAACCTCGCCATGGAAAGACCTACTCTCTTCCAACCCAATGTTAACTGGATCATTTAAGCTAATTTTTGCAAGATTATTAACTTGGTCATTCAAAGTTGCAGACAATAGCAAGTTCTGACGCCGATACAAATCATTAGAAGGATCATAGTTATCTGTCTTCTCATTCCCATATCCAAGTTGCCCTGGTTCCAACAGGGTCAATATCTCTGCTATGTCTTTACCAAATCCTAGGTCCAGAAGTCTGGTTCAAGCACACTATATTTTTAAAATGACTGCCAGCTTGAAATTTAGAAAATGAATTGTCAAAAGGAGCCATAACTCAATAAATATTAATAAAAACACTTAAGAAATGAAAACTAGGATCGCCACGAAAATTATTTTTTTGCTACTATCTGTATACACATGCTGCGCCTATAAATAAGAGTTTTAAAAGAAAAAACTAGCAAATATCCTGAACTATAGTGAACTATATGTTCACAAACAGCAAGTATTAGCACGTACCTGTCTGCTTCATCACAGACTAACCAGCGAAGGCGATTATGAACAAAAGATGAAGTATGCTTTAAGTGATCCAAAAGCCGTCCAGGAGTAGCAACTAGAACAGTTATTCCTGAAATTGGAGAATATGTTAGTATCAGAAGAATTTCCAATACTCATAAACTATAGGCAATCGCCTGAGAAAGAATAAACCAATGACGTTTAAAAGTTTAATATTATATATTAGTTAATAAATGCTAGACTGGGACATGTTCAGGCTTGAGACTACCAGTTCAACATCCCTTGCAATTTTGGCCTTTGCAGAGCATGGAGACAGGAACAAAACATCCCTGGGCCACCCCAAGCAAACCCACACCAGGTATAGAGCATCCCAGGATCTTCCCAAAGCCATGGCAGTCATCCCAAGAATGTAGAGAAGATTTTGCCACCCATGCTACTAAAAAACCTAAGTCACAAGTGCCAAGCAGTGTAGAGAAGATTCCATTGATAGCAGACAGCAAGGAAGATGCAGCAAAAGATGTTAGTGTTAGGGTCCTACAGATATTGGAGGACAAAAGATCCAGCTGGTCCACATGCCTGTGTGGCCCGTATCACTCTTAGCAAGCAAGACAAAAAGGACGGGATTCGTGATAAGGCTGGAAGATAATGCATGTACATTTTTGAGCTCAAGACAAAGCGAAAAACAGATTTTATTCAGAAAAGGGCAATGCAAAGGTTGAATCTTTAGCAAGTAAAATGCACAAAGTGAGCATTATTGCTTTTTCTGGGGAGCATCTTATATTATCTCCAGGTCACAAAGTTTTTAATGCGGAAGAAGATCTCAAGAATCGGGTGTTAATCTTCAGGTTTCACACTTTGTGGCCAAGATTAGCAGACCTGCATTCTTGGATTACATGAAACTAAGCAGAAAAGTTAAAAGGTATTATTGACATGGTTTAAAGCTAAGCAGAAAAGTTTAAAGGTATTATCCAAGTGGTCAAGGTTTTTTTGTATTACTAAGTGAGAAATCAGTGGACCAAAAAAAAATTCAGACAGTGAACCCTGGTTTTGGGATAAGTATATTTAGCTTCTTCAGCCTTGATTCCCAGTTTTTAATCCAATGATCTAGATGTTTTTTGTTATGCCTGTTTCAATTACGCTCCCTTATCTCCCACTACAGTTTTGGGTAGATAATTGCTTTCAGGGGATAGGAAATATGCTAGGAAAATTCTTGTCTATTGATATAAATACAGATAATCTGATATGCTCCACATTAGCAAGGCTACAAGTAGAATCAGATATTTCGAAAGGGTTTCCGGATAAGTTATGGCTAAAAGTGGAAGACCAGATTTGGAAATGGGTTACAGACTATGAAAGCATTTTGTTCAGTTGCAGAAGATGCTTTCAAGTGAATCATATTGTAGTTGAATGCACAAAGGGAAAACCTAAATTGGTAAAGTAAGCAACTTGGTGGCAAGGGGTTCATTATTCACAATGCACATCCTTCGGTAAGTAGGGCTATTGAGAGCTCATCAAAGGAAATAGTGGATACTGGTTCAGCTGAGTTGCAGCTAAAATCAGCGCCTGAAGCAGATATTAACTGGGATCATCTAAGATTATGTCAGATGTACCTCCCCCTCGCCGCCTCAACATTTCAAGGTAGTCCATTCCCCTTTGTCTCAGCAGCATAGCTCTATGGAGAATGGCATGAAGGAATGAAAGCAAAAAAGGATTGGTTAATTTATCTACTTCCTAAGGAATGCAATAGAAATTGTGTTCCAATAAAGTGTTAAGATCCAAACAACCTTTAGGGAGATTCTCACCTTTTTGGATTGCCTACAGTAATATTAATATAAGGAGGAAAGGGATATACATGCAAATCTTCAAGAATCCTTTAGCAGTTATTAATCAATCATATCTAGTGTCTTCATATTCCTTAGAAGGAGAGGAGGAAGTAAAGGAACGGACAGAAGTGAAGAATAAAAAGAAATAATTTAATAGGGAGCCTATATATCATATGAATCTGAGATCACATAATAAAAAGAATAATTATAGACATTTATTAAGTACTACTATTTACCTGTTTCGAGAGGTATTTATGTTTTAAATGTTCTTGTGTGGCTTTTTGGTTCATTGCTAGGCCAGGGCCCTTTTTATAGAACCCCAATATTATATATTTGTAACTTTCTTGACTTCACATGACTTCAAGCTATAGTGTTGAAATTTGTCCAAAGACATTCTCTACTTTTCTTAAATGGTTGAACACCCAAACAATTCTCCTGTTTGAAGGGCTTGAGAATAAGGTGGAAAACTTGAAAGTGGAAACATATTATAAATCACTGTTAACTAACCTTTACGCAACCTTGCTTTCTCCTTTGACCTGTTCTCGCCACCCATTATATATCCTGGAACAATCCAATGGAAACGGTGCAACAATTTCTGCAATACTTCATAAACCTGCATACACAATTCCCGTGTTGGCACAAGCACCAACGCTGGAACTAGATAGATCAGTTTCTAGCATAAAATCAACGCAATTTAACCAAAAATTTGATGTAAAAATATTTGCCCTCTATTAAATTCCTCCAAATCCTGTCCAAAACACCCTTAGGAAATGTCTCTAGAATGACAAGATGAACATATGGAAGATCTCATATCTTCTAGGCCAAGAAAAGTAAACTTACAACTGAACTTTTTTTTAAACTACAGTTTAGTATTGGGAAAGATATCAAAAATAATATTTAATTGCACACATGGAGAAGATGCAACCCCTCTCAAACTATGTTACACGGGGACACATCCCCTTTTCTCCAAACCCCAGTATCCCTATCCCCTATTGTTTCAAAGATGGGGGGATGCCAAGGGGACGTCTCCTTGTTGTCCTTGCTTGACCAAAAATCCCAAGAAACGTTCCCAGCCATTTGGAGGAAATAAGCGAGGGAGATGCGGTTTATCGACTCCTCCAACCTAAGTAGACCACCCGAAGGGATGGAATTGGTCATAGTTGGACGTTCCTGCCAGTTGTGGTTCGAGAGGCAAGTGGATTACCCCAAGTGATAAAACTGGTCATAGTTGAACGTTCCTACCACTTGTAGACAAGAGGCAAGTTGCCATAATTGGATGTTGTGTGCTCTCAGGCTTAGTTGGGTTGGGCAGTTTACTAGCACCCTTTCGAGTTTTCCTACCAAACTAAGTTATGATTGATTATAGGATAGTTAGCTACAATGCTTATCATAATCTACAAACTTGTGTATTTGTAACTTTGTTTATTATTTCTTAAATTATTAATGATTGAGTTCACTTTAGTCTGTTATCGTTGGAATTGTTGTTTTTGGGCACGAACACGTTAACCCAATTTAGGGACATTACAGATGCCTTTTCTCCAAATGGAGTTCTTCCTTATTTAGCCCACATAGAAGGCAAATAGACACATCTCCTACCTCTTCCCCAAATGAGATGTCTCTCTAAAAATACTTGCTGCCTTTTCTAAATTCATATCATGCCTCTTCAGCCATCATTTTCTTTGGAAATTACTTGTTCAACAATTTATTAATACTACAGATCGTCGATCAAGGGCATTATGTGATTGTCGGCTTAGATATTAGAAAAATGTGAAGTCTTATTAATTAAGACAATTTTCTGAGCAAAAGTAATATACTTGTACTTATTAATTCATTTATTATTGTATTTATTTCTGGTATGATAGTGAATACTATTATTATATTCATTATGACATGATTGGGGGCATGACACTTTAGGAGAGGGAACGGGAGCAGTTTTGATGCATATATACACCCTATAGCATTTAGGAGTATTAAGGTCAAGGAGACAAAGAGAGGCTTCTCTATTTATAACAAGGAGATGTTGACCATCATGCATGCACTAGCCAAATTCAAGCAATACTTTGTTTGTGGGAAGTTTGTGGTTAAAACGGATCATAACAAATTGAAATTCTTCCTCAATCTAAAGGATTTTGAATGATAGACAACAAAAATGGGTTTCTATAATAGCTGAATATGTCAAAAACACCTTTGCCATTGATATTTTGGAAGGGAAGCTACAAGATGATGGGTACAATGTGGTGAATGTGCTCATTCTTTATAAGGATCAGGTGTATCTTGTACCGGAATTGAAGGTGTGAAAGATAGAATTTTGAGGGCATGTCATGACACACCTCTTGCCAGTCACCCAGAATGCTTCAAGACAGGTAAGGGAGCTTTTGTCATGGAAGATTCTCAAAAATGATGTTTTGAGGTATGTTAAGAAGTGTTTGGTTTGTCAACAAAACAAAACAGAGAATGTATATCTAGCTGGTTTGTTGCAGCCCCTATCCATTCAAATCAGAAATGGGAGAGTATCTCTATGGATTTCATCACAGATCTCCCAAAGATGCAAGGTAAGGATTGTATCTATTGGGTTGTTGATAGACTCACTAAATATGCTCATTTTCATGCTATATCTTTAGAGTATAGGACTCCACAAGTGGTTGACTATTCTTTAGAGATATTTTTAGACTTAATGGGATGCCAAGAAACATTGTAAGTGACAGGGACGGCAGATTTATCAATTTGTTTTAGCAATAACTCTTTCAATTGATAGGTACAGGATTAACTCCAAGCACTAGCTATCGTCCTCAAACTGATGGACAAACAAAAAAATTGAACAAATGGATAGAAGGGTATTTGAAGAACTATGTCACAAGGTAGCAATCTTCTTGGTCCAAATGGTATTGCTACGATCCCACTCACCACGTATCTATAGGTATGACTCCTTTAAAGGCTCTCTATGGTTATAATGTTATTTCATTCATTCTTTCGGATAGTAGAGTCCTTGGAGCTAGAGGCATGGTTCAACAAAGCCTAAATGTTGTGCATGCACTTAAAAATAATCTAATGGAATCCCAACACCAGCAAAAAATGTCACCAAACAAAGAGGATTTTTGAAGTGGGAGAAATTATCTTCTTGAGATTACAACCCTATAGACTATCCTCCCTCAAGGAAAGTGGTGCTGGGAAGTTGAAGCCACAATTTTATGAACCCTATAAGATCATAAGGAGGATTGGAGAGGTTTCTTATGAGCTGGAACTTCCAAAGAAATAGGATTCATTAATAAAATTCATGTCTCATAGGCACTTGGATAGCAAGTTACACCCTTGCTGGAGCTGTCATCACTTGATAATGAAGGGAAGTTGATTTTAAAGCCCAAAGCTATCATAGACATGAGGGAGAAGAGGCTAGGGAACAAAGTCATTCTTGAGTATTTGGTAAAATGGAAGAATCTTCCACTCGAGGACGCCACTTGGGAAGAGGTGGAGATATGTGAGCATTCAATCCTATATTTGCTTGGTGGGAGGGAGAACTGTCATGTCCCCATTCCCTTGAGGCTGGCATCAGCTCCATAAACTATGTTTTTCAACACAAAACCCTATTATAAATGTATTTTATTATTAGGAAAATAATTAATTTAATTAAATAAATATAATTAAAAATTAAAAAATTTAATATTTGTAGCTGACCTCGGAGGCCTAGCACCTATTTCTTTTTAAATTTCAGATTTTAATTGTTTTTGGGAGCCGACCTTGAAGGCCTGGTGCCTAATTTTGAAGCTTGTATAAATTGGGGCGTTGGGTGCTGAACATCTAATCTGACATTTTCGAATTATTTCATTCCTAGTGAAGAACTCCATCAATCACCTCAGGACAAAAACCTTGATGGTGTATTCAGTTTGGGACAAAAACCCTAACCCGTCTTCCTTCATCACCGTTTTACCAGCAATTTCCCTAATCTGTCCATTCAAATTTAGGCAGGAAACCAGAGCATTAGGGAGCAGAAATCTCTGTATTTGGTAAGCTTGAGGACAGCCATTCAGGTCAAAAGCTATTATATTATCATAGGACATCAAACCAGTGCACCAGGATAATTCCAGCATCCACTGTGAGGGCTGTTCTGAGCAAATATGGGAAGGATTCAGGCAAAAGACAGCAAAGAAGAGTACCTGTGAGGAATCTGCACGTCAGTCTACCCTAGGGTTCAGCAAATAAAAATCAGTACGAAGACGCAAGCATTGAGGAGACTTTGGTGACAACCCTAGGCAGTATCAAGCTTCAGACAGACATCCAGGTGAATTTCCACGGACTGCCAAGTACCAGGTCGCACCAGATCTGAGTCTAACAGCACCCCTGTGGCTAGTTGTCAGGCTCAATGTACATCATTTAGCATCCAGCGAAGTGTTTTCCCTGCAGAGCCAGGTGCAGATCCAAGGGAAGTGAAGTATCTACACCAAAATCTGACCTGGCAGCAGATCAGATCTCAGATTTAATCTTAATACCCAAGTAGCCCCTAGGGGTCACAGACATGTAAGTGACAGACCCTATTCCAAGCACTCATAGGGACAGGTTTAGACTGCTATATAAATTGTTGGAAGTTTCACAAACCAGGTCATTGTAAATATCAGATTTGATAATTATTACTAAAGACATTGCTGTTCTTAATACAATTCCTAAACCCTACTGTTGAATCAGAGCTGTATGTGATTGTCTGCTGTTTAGTATACTGAATGATCTCTTAAATCTTGTTTATGAAGAAAATTCAAGTTTGAGCATCTGTATATTGAATCATGATTAGGTAACTCAAGCACAACACAGCTTGAGGCTTATAACAGAAATGGACAAATTATTAGAGAAATGACATTACAGATTCAAACATTATGATGAAAGCCTTACTAAAGTTTAGGCCATCTTGTGATAAACCATGGTGTAGGGAACATTTTGTACGAGGAAAAGAGTGAGCATAAAATATTCTTCACAACATTCAAAAAGGAAAAAGCCTAATGCCCCTAGAGAAATTAGAAAACTAAAAAAAAACGAGATAATTAGAGAGCACTGAGCCAACACTCTCTAGGGATAAAAAACACAGAAAAGAACCATTTGAAAGTTGAAGGTGAACTGTAGAAAGGAGGTACAAACTCCCCATAGATAATAAGGCAACATGAAGATAAAGTGAACAATTAAAATAATCAGTGGTTTAACTGCCTCCCCAGGGAATAGAGAAATACATATAAAGCTGAAATGAGGGACCAGGGAGCAAGGCAGGAGATATTTAAGCCCTTTTCTAGAACGTCATATCAGACAAACAAGTTACTAATGACTTATGAAGTTACATAACTATGATAGGAAAATAGAGGTTCTTCTGACTACAAAATGACTCCGCAATGACCTGTTTAGCAAACTGAGCATCTCAATATCTATTAATGTAAGCACATATAACACCTCCCACAAAGTGGCTCAATGATAGCAGTCTAGTAGATATGGTGTCCAATGAGATTTTTACCAATGATAAGGTCAAATCAAGGAATATTTCAAGTTCAACATCTAACCCAGATATTGAAATATATGATAAAACCTTCCACCAATCACTCAATTATGGAAAATCTTCAAACCACATGGCAACTCAGTAACTTAGAGTTTTCACTTTTATATGGTTGATTTTCCCTCCTTATTAAACGAAAAGGTGAAACTGTATCCCTATTCTAGCTTGTAATCTCAATGTCATTTTGTGTGAAATTTGATTTTCTATGAACACGGTTATTAGTGTTGCCTGTATTGTGTGTCAAAATAGGCTATGGATGACATATAGTAGGAAAGTGATTATAGAGAACATTAAAAATATATTAGAATAACACAAACTCTAGAAGGCCTAAAATATATATTCAGCCCCATTATTATGCTGGACACATGGCGCATTCTGATTGACAACATAAAGTTTTAGCAGTAAACTCAAAATCAAAATCATTAACATCTTTGCCTAGAATTGGATTAGTAGATCCCACTAAAAACCCATCCACTCTCTCCTTGACAGTTGCAATTTTCTCTATAAATTATATAAATGATAATAAATTCATTACACCACATAGTTTCTATTGATGCTGAATAAGACAAGATAGCAATAAAGATTATGCTTACAAAGAATCTGGAAATCAATGTAATATAAAGATATAATCAAAGATCCACTCATTACAAATAATAATTTTATTGGGAATTCAGTTCTTACCAAAAGTTCCATCTGAGCGATTGATACGAGGAACATATGCTTGCATGTGGTGAATAATAGGTGCAAGATATACAATTGTCTTGCCAGTACCAGTTCCTGCATTCACAAGTCTGCCTTCTTTTCATTAATGAAAACTAAGTGCTTTTAATCCAAATTTCAACACCAGCATATACTTCAAGTTTCTCAAGAATCAAAATGATCCCTGATTGCAACATATGTTAAGGAAAGGGAACAAATGGATACACGTCACATCCTGAAAGGATGATTGGAATGCTCTGCTTCTGGATGAGAGTTGGTACTTTGAAGCCCATTCTACCTGTACCAAAGCACAGCAAACTACTTCAGTAAAACAACATGTATGAAATGAAAGCAAATTCATTACATCTTTCAACAGCAATCAAAATATTTAAGAAGCTGAAAACATTTTCCCTATACAAGCATGCTCCTAAACGCAGTTTGTTCTTGCAAAGAACACCATCAATGACAGACAAATTTAGAAGATAATACAATAAGGTATTCTATAAAGCAGAAGAGCAACCTAAGACCTTAACAAACCGTAAAAACAAATAAACAAGGAAATTATATTTTTCTCAAAATCCAATTTTATAAGGAATTATACATTAGAGACTACAAGATGTCCCTTTCCTTTGGTGGTCTCAACAGAAGCTCTGTATTTCAGAGCCAACAAATATTTATGTCAGACTCTGTGGACAACAAAAGATGTTAATATGCATCTCCCAGCTCCAGAGAAGCATGATCCATCACCTAAAGGCTAAATGCAGTTGAAGAAAAAAATCAAATAGCCAACATTTCCAGTTCAAAGTAGATCAATTTCTATAGTAGAAGATTTCTATAATAGCAGATATTCAGCAACATGATGAAACCACCTCCTATGATATGGTATTCAATTCAAAAATGAATAATCTACATTTTGGTTCAATAGCTTAAATCAATAACAATACAATCCACCACCTGGAAGGATTAAAATCTTGCCTGAGAAATATCAAGCCTACCGCTTAATTTGTCCAACCTAAAGAATAGAATTCCAACAAACCAAAATAAGTTCCCCAATTGAGTGAGAACCCAACTACTCTCACCTAATTTCATGCTCCGCCCCTCAACTCCTCTCACCTAATTTCATACTCTACCCCTCACAATGACTCCTTACCATATATCTATAGCACACAAGGAAACCAAAATCGGCCCATGGAAATTTGGAAAAATGAAAGTCAAAAGTGAGGATGACTGGGTCAGGAAAGGGGTGAAACTTTGGGGTAGACTTCTAAACTGAAATTTTGAGGTAGTTAGAGGGATGGTAAGAAGTAAGGAACTAAAAGGGAACACTGTCAGAAATGGCAGAGGGTCCATAATCTGCCCTTAACCATAACTCCTTACCATATACCTAGAGACTGGTAGAGTGCACCAAGAATCTGAAATGGGTACAACTAGTACTTGCACCTAAATGAGGTGCAATGGTTATGCCGATAGAAAACTATATGTAAGCTAATATATTATATAGTACAATTCCATTTGCGCATAGAAGAAAAAAGTAGAGAAGATGGTAAGAGGGAAAAAAATTAATGTCAAATTTGCACAAAATTAGGTCACTCATCAAAATGTATTGAAATATACATGTATCAAAGCATCCGCTTAAAATAGACACAAAATTTATAAAATTAACATAAATATACAAATTTCGACATCACACACACACACACACATATATATACACACCAATTTGGTACCCCTATCTCTTCAATCACCAATTAAAGTCTGACAAAACATAAACACATTGCTTGTTCACCTTCAACAATTATAAATGCAAATAAATTATATTTTAAAAAATATGAAGATCACAATTTTAATGGTGTATTTAGATGGATTTACCACTAGAAACTATATAGTATGTATACTTAAGATTTAATGCATCCTTGAAAGTCAATAACCTGTCTTTCAATAAAAATTAGAGGTTCTAGTAGGTCGATAGCATCCCAACTAATTGTCAATCGGAGGAAATATTCAAAAGAGCATATACATTTCTATTGTCAATTGATGAAGTCTTCAAAATATAAAATTTCAAAAGAGCATATAGCAAAGTGAAACATATAATTTATTTTTGTCTCTGATAAAAAAAAATCTTAAATGGCAAAGGGCAAACTACTGGGGCTTAAGCTGAAGAAACTAAAGAAAATGCCTCATTTTTAAAAATGGTGAAACTTTTGGTGGTCAGAGATGTTGCCATAGAAAGCTAGGAAAGTTGACCAAATTTAAGTGAATGCCCCATAGTTTTACAAACAGTGAAACTTCTTGTGGCTGGAAATTTTGCTATGGAAAGAGAGGAAAATTGGTTCAAACTACAGATAATTTACAACTATTTCAAAGATAATATCATTTTACAAGATAAATGTATTAATAACTCTATCAATGATTCAATATGCTTCATGTCATCTTCCTTTCCCATTTTAGAAACCTAAAAACCCAACCGAATTTGCACTTGGTCAGCCACAGTTTCCAATTGAAAACATCACTCAGGATTAAATCCTCCCACTTGGTTTTTAGGAAGTTCCTCTACTTTAGATATGAATACACTATCATAAAGTTGTATGTACACCCTGAATCTTTGTTGAACTAAAATCCATACTGAAAGTTCCTAAATGTCACCAGAAGAAACATAACCATCTCAACAACTTAGCGCTCACTGATGTACTATCACTGAATCTCCTTAAAACATGCCAATATCTTAAATTTGGTAAGTGGCGAAAGCAATAAGAGCTTTAAAATAATCGGTAACATTTACAGCCACTTCAAATCAAGATTAACAACTTTATACAAGAACACATTATTTTTCGTATGCATGCCCAAAATTATTAACTTTTAAGAATAAGATGAACCTTTGAATTTAGTGACAAATGTATCAAGCACAAGACTTGAAAAAATGTAGAATAAAGTAACTAAATTCTAGGAAAATATTTGATCCAACCTACATATCAAAATCTATTGAAAAAGGTGAGTTAAGCCTTGTGGTCCCATTGAGAGTTGAGCCTTGTGGTCCCATGGAGAGTATACACAACAATTTTATGTGCATGTCAATAACTACACTTGTATTTTGCAAACAATGTAAACAAAATAACTTATCCAAAGTTGTTGCAAACTCTAAGCACCCCAACACTAGTTGGGGCTAAGATTACTCTTCCTAAGCAATCACTACTGCACAAACTTTATTTTACTTCAAATTCTATTATTTGCACGTATTTAAGATATCTGCATTAGTTGTATATTATTTAACTTCTAAGTTACCGGTACCTCTAGGTTTTGACTTGGATCCGGGTACGATTCGAATCAGATTCGGATTCGAACTGGAATCCCTGTGGAATCGAACTGGGTTCCTGCATTTGCCCTCTGAAACGTATCCGCGTTTTCAACCATGAATCCCAACGTATTTGAATGACGTAGCGTTTATTTTTCGATTCTGTGGCGTTTTTGACGAGTCAATGTCGAATGGGGATTTCGAGGGGTTTTTTTTCCACTTTTTAGAAAGAAAACGTGTTTACCCTAAATCAAAATACATAGGTTTCTCTTCGAATTTTTTGTGCAGCCAAGAAGAACAGATGCAAGCATAGACGACGCAGCAAGGCGACGCACAATGAGGGCAGACGAGGGGAGGTGACGCACGATGAGGTCAAACGAGGGCAGACGAGGGCAAAGTAGCCTCCTCCCAACGAAGATTCACTCTTCCATCCATTCGAATAGCCTCTTCCCAACAGATATAAAACCAAATTTGTGTTCAACGGAAGTGTTTTCTTATTCTCCTATAATTACTCTATATAAGTTTTAACTTTAATTTTAGGTTTTTAATTTACTAAAATTTTATTAAATTTAATATCGTTTATTATTATTATTAACATTAAGAAGCTTACAATTATTTTAATGAATTCTATTGTTTATTAAATTTAAACTTAAATTAGTTATATTAAATTAAATATTATTTAATATTTATTGTTAATTTAATTATTTTTATTATTATTATACATGTGTTATTTTATGAATGACCTATTAAGTAGTATTTATATTAATAGGTTTTGAAAAATAGTGATAGGAATATAGTTTTACTTTTATTTTGTTAATATTTATTATTAATATTTAACATGTTTAAAAACTCAATAATATCAAATAACTTTATATTAATATGGTATTAAGATAATAGTTCATAAACTTATAAATTTAATATAATATAGATTTATATTATTATGATGATTTCATATGTTTATTAAAGAGGCGTACCCAACCCCCTCCAAAAAAAATTGACGTATCCGTGTACCGAAACTACGTACCCATATCCGCGTACCGAAACTACGTACCCGTATCCGTACCCGCACCCGATTCGGTAACTTAGTTTAACTTCTTTCTACAAAGCAAGCTCATTAAATTATGGGTGATTTGTACCAAAACTTTTTTATGCAAAAAAATTACTTACACAGAGTAAGGAAATTGTAAAGACTAGTGAGAAGCGACAATGGGCCCTTCTTTACTAAATTATACACGTCATTTTAAATTATTTTTATCAAGTAGTAAATATTTATTGTTGTAAATAAGGTGTCTTTACTTTCCACTCATATTAAGTGGGCAGTTTGTCATATAAAGCATAAATCTGGTTTTGTGACTGGGAAGGCACCATGCTGAATTAAAACCTTCACGTCATTTACAACTAGTGTAACCCCCAAGCCCCAACACAATTTTGGAAAAAAAAAAAAAAAATTGCTTCAGTGTTATTGGGGTGAAAGCATAAATGGACTTTGAGAGTTTTTCCATGTACTCTCTGAAATAAAGTAAGATCACAAAAGGGTTTTGTAGAGAGTAATCACAATAGGTTTTGAACCTTGCATTAAGGCACCTACTATTGCTACATAATTGATAACAATGGACTTTGCAGAGTAATCTAAGATTTGTTAAGAGAGAGACAAGATCTAGCAAAGCTATAATGTTTGATAAGATCTAGCAAAGCTATATATATAAACAAAATTGATAGACTAGTTATAGTGTAAAAACACTACCTACTTGACCATTGTAATGTGGCTTATCATAATTTTTAAAATATAGATCTAGGAGCCATCTCTCAACCACCACCATATAGCTTACATTCAGTGATGGCTACCAAAGGTTGGAAAATAGACCCAATCTATTGCCCACCATTTTGTAGCCATTGACAGCAAAAATTTTGCTCAGGGTTTTATATTTCCTTCATGAATTATCCAAGTGCAAAAATTTAATGGTTTTCATTTGACTTTGCAAATTTCCACACCTAGAGAACAACTAGGAAAGCACACCTAACTAGAATGGAAACACTTGCTAAGAATATGATTATTTTCCAAGTTTCTGAGATAAAAAGAAAAATGCTTTGAAATTTGAGGGCAGTCTATCATGTCCAAAGATACATATGAATAGATAAGCCTAGTGCATGCAAGGTTACTCCTCCAAAGTGCTTTCTAAAGTGCAAATAGAGTTTTGGGGACCTATTTGGAGAGACTGAAGATGGTCTAATAGTAATGTTTTTTATTTAATGCAACTAATGTTCTGTATGACAAGTATGGACACAAAGTTTCATATTTTCTGTCAACTGACTAATGAGCAAGGAGCCATGACCTGACTAATGAGCAAGGTCCCAAAACCTGATAATTAATGGTTGCATCGGTGCCAAAGTATAAGAACAATAGAGGGTAAAAATGATTTAAGCAGAAAGTATTGAGTTGATACTTCTGCACTAGAGCTCATCAGCCAAGATAAGACTGAAGAAGCTAAGGCTCATAGACATTACCTATGTTAAATGACATCAAAAGGAAACAATGTTGTGCACCTTTATGCAGTGAAAAGCAGCTAAAAAATTTAAAGGTGCATAAAAAGCAGATTATAGGGGACTCTTTGTGTGCCTCGCAATGGAAAAAAACACTAGAAGAAGAAATCTGGATGATTGGAGACCAGAAGAGACAAATGCCGAACTGTGCAATTTATTTTGCATACAAAAGACTTGAATCAAATTTTTAGAGAGAGAATTTAACTTTGCAGTTATGGAAACCTCGTACTTTAAGAATAGACCTGCCAAACACAATCATGTCTAGAATTGCTACTAACAAGATGTTCAGTCATTCCAAATTGATGCAAAAGCAGAGATGGTAGCTCTATTTGCCTGTAGAAAGATGATCTATCAAATGTAGTCTCCCTGTTTATGTTGAAGTAACATAGACATGAGGCTTCAGAAAAGAATGTAATCATGTCAAAAGCATATTGATGCCTAATTGTACCACCAAATCCTAACCATGTAACCAACCATGTGAGAGGATGTACCCATCTGGAAAACGAAGCTGTTTGTCACTTATTGAAAAAATCTTTTAAAATTTTAGTCATTTTGTACAACCAATCCCTTGTGATGTTTCGTCTTTAAAGTACAAGAGCCCGTATAATGGCACAAAACTGTGAAGACATATGTTGTCCAATGTATAAGGTTCGTAAAGAAGAATGTAACAAGTTTAACAAATGAAGATGGTTCAATCTCTACTATTCGCTCTCTGGGAAAATAGCTCTGGCAACCATTGCATTTACAGAATCAGCAGTAGCTGGTGTCTATTCAATACTAAATATTTCTGTAAGGAAAATTGTCACAAAAATAACCACAAGAACAAGAAATACAAAATAAACACAAAATTAAAACCACCAGATAAATGTAAAATTTATTTCACAGTTCAAAATCTCTCTACATGAAGAAACAAATAGGAATCTAACAGTAGGTATTAGTTATTACAATAATATCATATCTGAAAATAGCCATAGATAAACCATAGAACCAATGCCATTTATTTAACAGATAACAGCAGAATTGTTTTTGAATGAAATGAAACACAACAAACATGGCCTGGCCACATACAGATTCCAATAAAACATATTACTGAAACTGTGGCAAGTGACTTACCTCAAGATTCTGCACAAATTGTTTTGTGCTGTCAACAATACTGATGAGAAAAAATGGGCGAAGTATGCAAGAAAAATTTTATGAAACCCTACCAAAATAGAAATTATTTTTAAATGAGATGAACCAAAACCACTCTTTCTACAGCTACTGTTTCAATCCATTCACAGCAAGAGAAAAGTAGACCTAAAAATATCAGGCTTTTAGAGCTACTAGATTCTTGAAGTCGAGACAAAGTTGTTGCAGCCTTTTAAACATAAATATTGATTGCGAGTTAAAATTTGTTTTCACAAGCGGGATGAGGATGTTTCATCTGCCTAAAACTTGCTTTTACCAGCAATATACAACTTTCCAGGTGAAAGCTGCTACAAAATATAGCCTATCAGCTTACAAGAAGGAAACTTTGAAAGCATAAGTACCAAAAGTGAAGATAAGCTAGGTAAGGAAACTGTGGAAAAGGGAATCAGAAGGCAACAGTATCAAAACAGCAGAAACTTTTGGAAATTCTTAGAATCAATGCTGGAAACTTGAGAAATCATTTGGAAATCTGAGGTCCAGAGAAGGAAACTCCAGACAAATAGTTAAAAACTGACAGAATTGCTTTGAATTTTCTGGAAACATTCTAGAAATTTTCAGTGGCTCTCTGGCAATTCAGGCAAGGACCACAACTCATGTAAACTTGGAAAGGGATTTCAAGCTGTAGAAAAGGTTTCAGGGATTCCAATCTATTTGTACAAAATGCAATTCCCTTTGCATATGTTCATGTGATTAATGGCTGCATTCTCCTGATGCAAATAAAGGTAAGCCTAATTGCATGACTGTTCATCATGCTATTTAAGCATTTATCAACCAATACGAAGTGTTAAAATAAAATTTGGGAAGTTGTAAGAATCCTCGAAGCTGGCCTGGTCTCTTATGGCCAGTGGACACTCTTGTTGTTAGAAGACAAGCCAAATCCCAAACAATAGAAGGTTCTGTAACTTGGGCGGTAAAGCACACCAGACAGCTGAAAAAAGTCATAAGAAGGACCTAGGTTAGAGTTTTAGCTAATCCATGGGAGATTACAACCCTGCCAGTCATACTGCATAGATCATGACCACCTAGCAAGTCCTAATTCTAACCATTTCAAAATCAAAATAAGCCCTAAGCCCTAAGATTTGACCTCATAACTGGAAAAATAATATTTAAAATCCTACCCAAGACAAATCCCACTTTGAAAACTAAATTATATGAAGAAAAAAAACATCCACTCAAATGGGCTCGTTATAGTACAACACCTGTTGTGCAAGCTGTGGATTTTTCATTTATGTATTAGTTGCTGCAAATCTACTACATTCAGAAGACCTTTCAACTAATAGTTTAAAAAAGTGCTGCTAATAATTGTTCAGCATGGACATCCATAACAACATAAAACGCAGAAGAATACTGTTTATTTTTGGAAATGGTGAGAGCGGGAGCAGGTGCCGAAAAATGGTGCGAGGATCAGGCCGAGCAAGGCAAACACTTTCAACGGGGCGATCAATGGTGCAATCCAGGAGACCCAAGCAATTGGCAGCAGGTGCAGAAATGGGGCGAAGAAATGGACCGAACAATACCTATGGATACATTCAGAGCGCGGATCAAGGAGGGGCAGCAGGCACACATCAATATGAGATCGAGATCAGAGTTTGGCAGATGGGTTCCATGGACTGCAAATCGGCAACACCAGGACCAAATCAGACAGCAATGGGCCTACAAAAACGGTAGATGGATTGACAAATTTCCGTATCCGCAAAGGGGGAGGCCAAAACCCTATCAAACCAGGGGCAGTCATGGATGGGCATCCAGATCCCTCTATGGAAATAATTTTTCAAGGAATACAGGGAATAGAGAGCCCCCATGGCTCAAAGCAAGAACAAATCAAAGGAAAAATGTGCGGGGGCAATCAAGGAATGGCGGATCGGCCTCCGTGCAAGAAGGTTGGAGACGCAAGGGCTTTCAGAAAGGAAAGAATGGGTGGTTCAGGAAAACTGAGATTCCAAGGGTGGAAGCGGAGCGAAATTGGAGATCGCAAAGCGGAAAGGAAGCGATGCAAGATCCGAATAATACCAATGGGAGGAATAGCAAAGGCAAAGGAATCTTGAATGATGGAGAAGGAACTTCCCGTCAACCCAAACAAATGCGTGGCAAGTCTCACCTTGATTCTGCTGTTTCAATAGGTGTAGAAGCTAATGTAGTTAGGCAGAATATAGACTTTCTGGAAAACAAAGGGCTTTTTTTAAAAATGGGGTGGGGATCGGAGGAAATGCTGGAATGAGATTAGGGATTGGTGTCATGAACAATGGCGGATGAGCATTGTGGTTAAGCCTTTCGCGAATGATGTTTATTTAGTAACCTTTGCCTCCCATGATAAAAAAGCAAAGGCTTTGGGATCATCACCTCTGTTTTTAGATGGAATTTGTCAGGTCCCCTTTTCAAAAATAAAACTTACTGTTTACAGTAGGCCAATTTGTCCAAAATTAGTAAGTCAAGTCCTCTAAACAATTTGGGAAATAACGTTCTAAATGGAGAATCTCAAAATTAGCAGTTATTAGTCTTCTGGAGTTCAAATGAAGAAGTTGGATAAAATGGCAATTTCTATTTAAGTGGTGGAAGTGGAGACCCATTTTTGGAAAGGCAGTTACAACTTTTGAAATGCAAGATTCCCTCCTCTTTGGCATGGGGATTTTGGTGCCCAAAAGTGCTTTTTGAATATTGTGCCTTTTATAGTGATTTCGACTTGTTTTGGATTCATTCTATCTTATGATTTTAACAAAGTTTTGTTGTTCTTCTTCAGAGGCTACGAAACCATTGAAGGAGTGATCTTCCAGGCTGATAAACCAGGGGGATAGAGGCTTGCAGGCAGTGTGTTTACAAGTCTCCAGTGGCAATCACATCCAGGGGTTGCAGTTGTGCTTCAAGAGACTTTGTGTGTGTTGTTTTGACAAGGGTTGTAATAAATTGTGTGTTGCAGTTTCTTAGTGCATTTTCAGATTTGTATTGTTGATAATAACAGCGTATATTGTTGTTCTTGTCCGTGTTAGACATTTATTTCATGCATCTTTCTTTGTGGGAAGTGTGAGGAGTTTGGAGAGTATTTTGGGTTTTGTAGTGGATTTGTGAAGCTTTGAGCTCCGTTTCTGGAATCTATTTTGTAATGTTTCATGGCAGATTTGTAGACTGTCACAAACATATATTTGCATGCTGTTATAATGCCAAAATTTCTGTAGAATCTTCTTCTTATGTTATATGAGGGTTTTAAGTGTTTATAGGTTCATTGGGGCAATTCTCATCATGCCCGATTTCACCGCTTGTTTGCAAATTGTAAATCTGAGTTGGGTAATTAGAATTTTGTAAATCAGATATAAAATTGCAGCAAGGGTTATTACAATGGTATCAGAGCCATGATCTTACCTGCCTAAGGGTTTAACAATATTTATGCAGTTGAGTGAAAGGGAAAAGAGATATTTACGGAGGGAGAAAAATAAAAGGCTAACTGAAAACCCTCTCTCAAGAGAAAGTTAAGGGTATAACCAACAGAAGAAGGAGATGGCTGATGCTGAGGAGATGCACAATAAATTCCTTGAAGAGTTACAAAAGAGCCAAAAGCAAACCGCTGATAGTCTTGCTGAAACAAGAGAAGTGATGAGGTTACTGGCAGAAAAACTTCGAAATCCAATATCTACTAAGGAGGGAGCTCTTCAGAAGTTCAGCAGAATACTTCTCCTCTTAAAAATGCAAAACCAATATTCATACCTGAAGGAAACTCAGCTGCAACCAACCCACCACCCAATCCAATGGAAAAGTTAGCAAGAGAGTTGGCTGCAATCAAACTATCTTATGACAATCCAGGATTTGAGAATGCAGTGCTCTACAATGACTATGTTACTTAGGTGCAAGGAATGATGAATCTGAGGGGATATAGACTTCAACAAGATCAGCATGGAGGAGAAATTAAGAGCAAAATAAATAAACTTTCAGCTCCAACTTTTGATGGTTCAGACAAGATTTCAGCCAGGGCTTGGTTACAGAAGTTGCAAATTTATTTCACACTTTGTCCCATGAAAGAGTTGGATGCTATTCAATATGCAACCTTACACTTGGAAGGAACTGCTTATGACTAGTGGTACCAAGGTATGTCTACTCAAGGGCACAATCAGGTAACTACTTTTGATGATTTCAGTCAAAGATTGTTGGATAGGTTTGAGATTAAGGATGAAGAGGAGTATTTCAAAGAATTGGCTGGGTTGAAACAAACGGGTTCCATTAATGAGTATGTAGAAAATTTCTAGAAGATTGCAGTGATGGTACCAGATATGTCAAAAAGAGGATTGTGTACCTCTTCCTAGAAGGTCTTGAAGAGACTGTTAAAGGTCTGGTTAAGGCTTTTTCACTGTCTACTCTCTAAGAAGCAATAAAAAGAAGCTTGCAACTTGAGGTATCCATGCCAAAGAAAACAATGGTGCAGCAACCTAAACCATCCAATACTTGGCAACAAAAGGGAGTCTTTCAAAAAAAGGTTCCTTCTTTTCCTCCACCAAAGAGTACTCCAAAGGCAAATATCCCAAACACAGTTCCTAAGAAGATGGATGAGGTAACAAGAACCGAGCTTCATCGGAAGGGGCTTTGCTTCACTTGCAAAGAGTCGTGGGTTCAGAGCCATAGATGTTTGGGCAAGGGGCAGGTGCATTATATTGGAATTGTTCCAGAATCAGATTTAGATGAGAATGAGGACTTTCAGGATGCCTGTGAGGAAGTAGGGGAAGAGGAAGACAAAGAAATCAGCAAAGGAATCACTATAGCAGCCTTATCTGGAGCCCCTAGATACCATCCATTCAAAGACCGAGGAATTATAGCAGCCAAAGGACAACTATTCTTATTGATAGTGGTGCAACCCATAACTTTATAGATGAGGGTTATGTGCTTAAAAGAGGGTTGAAGACAGAAGAGTTCTTAGGCTTCAATGTCACCGTTGCAGATGGTTTCACTATGCCATGCACTTGAATTGTCCGGCAACTCAAAATAACATTAGGTAACTATGAGCTATGTGATGATTTTTATGTTGTAGGTATTGGAGACATTGATATTGTATTAGGAGTGCAATGGCTGCATTCTATTGGAGGTTATTACACCAACCATCAAACCATGAAGTTTAAGTTTCAGTCCAATGGCAAAGAGATTTTGCTTAAGGGTCTATCGAATGGGGCACCAAGAGAGGTTTCAGCAAAAAGGATGGAGAGGATTTTTCGAAGGGGACAAGTAACATGGGCTGCAGCAATTTTAGTTCACACCTCGAGCTCTTCAAGAAAGCAAGGTAAACACCATTTTGAGATTCAATCCATTCTTGATAAGCATAGTATTGTTTTCAATGATTTACCTCCAAGTTTACCTCCTAATAGGGAATTTGAGCATTTAATTGAATTAGAATAGGGTGCCAAACCCGTTATCACAACACCATACCGTCACCCTAAGAGTTACAAGGAGGAGATAGAGAAGGCTATCAAAGAACTTCTTGACATGGGTCTCATAAGACCAAGTTCTAGCCCATTTGCTTCATCTGTAGTGTTGGTGAAAAAGAAGGATGGCACAATGAGGATGTGCATAAATTACAAGGCACTCAATAAGAAGACAATAAAAATAGATACCTCGTTCCGAGGATAGATGAACTCATTGATGAGTTGCATGGGGCAGTATATTTTTCAAAGATTGATCTGAGGTCAAGCTACCACCAGATCCGCATGAGGAAAGAGGATGTGGAGAAGACAGCTTTCCGCTGCCACTATGGGCATTTTGAATTCCTTGTTATGCCATTTGATCTCACAAATGCACCAGCAACCTTCCAGTCATGCATTAATAAGGTATTCAATAGACAACTCAGGAAATTTGTTTTTGTGTTCTTTGATGATATCTTGATTTATAGTAAAACTTGGAAAGAACACCTTAAGCATCTAGATACAGTTTTGGGCATTTTAGAGCAACAATCCTTCTATGCTAAGCTATCAAAATGTGAGTTTGGGGTGACCGGAATTTTATATTTGGGACATGTCATAAGTTCACAAGGAGTACAAGTTGACCAAGAAAAGATTCAAGCAATACTAGATTGGCCACCCCCAACCAATCTTACTCAGTTAAGAGGGTTCTTAGGTTTGTGTAGCTATTACAGAAGGTTTGTTAAGGGTTTCTCTCAACTTGCTGCCCCCTTGACCGATTTGACTAAGAAAGGAGCCTTTGCATGGACAGACCCCAAAAGACGTTTGATAAATTCAAGGAGGTAATGTGTTCATGTCCAGTGCTTGCAATTCCCAACTTCTCCCTTCCATTTGTTGTGGGCTATGATGCTTACGGAGAAGGGATTGGAGCTGTTCTATCCCAAAAGGGACACCCAATAGCTTTTGAAAGTAGAAAGCTAAACAGATTGTAGAAGGGATACTCTATCTATGACAAAGAGATGCTGGCCATAATGCATGCACTTGATAAATTCAGGCAGTATTTGGTATGTGGTAAGTTTATGGTTAAGACTGATCATAATAGTTTAAAATTCTTTTTGAGCCAAAAGGATTTGAATGATCGTCAACAAAAGTGGGTAAGTAAGTTGCGCACATATGATTTTGAGATTGAGTACGTTAAAGGGAAAAACAACATAGTTGTTGATGCACTTTCCAGGAAACCCACATTATGCACACTTTCTACTATTGCTGCCGAATGGAAAATTTCTATAATTTCAAAATATGTCAAAGATTCCTTTACTTCTGAAATTTTGGATGGGAAGGTGGACGACGGCAGATACAATATTAATGATGAACTGATTTATTACAAAGGAAGGATACTCTTGGTTCCAAGATCGAAAGTTAAAGAAAAGATACTAAGGGCTTTTCATGATACACCCTTGGCTGGTCATCAGGGGTATTACAAAACATACAGGCAGGTCCGAGAGAAATTCTCTTGGAAGGGCATGAAAAATGATGTACTCCAGCACATTAGGGAATGTATGGTTTGTCAGCAAAATAAGAGTGAGCAGATTTTTCAAGCAAGATTGCTACAACCACTTCCCATTCCCAAGCATAAGTGGGAGAGCATCTCGATGGACTTCATTATAGGTTTACCCAAAGCTCAAGGTAAAGATTGTTTGTTTGTGGTGGTTGACATATTAACAAAATATGCCCATTTCATTCCTATCACATCTGAATTTAAGGCATCCCAAATAGAAGAATTGTTTTTCAAGGAGATCTTTAGATTGCATGGTTTGCCACAGAACATTGTTAGTGATAGAGATAGCAGGTTTCTTAGCTCTTTTTGGAAGGAGCTTTTCCACTTGACAGGTACAAAACTCACTCCTAGCACTAGTTACCACCCCCAAACAGAGATAGTCAACAAGTGGATAGAGGGATACTTGAGGAACTATGTTTCAAATCAGCAAGGTGCTTGGGTCAAATGGTTGCACCTAGAGGAGTATTGCTACAATACTTCGCATCATGTATCTATCAGTATGTCTCCATTTCGAGCTGCCTATGGCTATGATGCAATCTCTTTTGTTGACTTGTTGTTTCCAGATAGTAGAGTTCCTGCTGCCAGTGATTTTGTCCAGCAAAGTAAAGATATCTTGAGGGCCCTTAAGGATAACTTACACCGTGCTCAAAATCAGCAGAAATTGTACGCAAATAGGAAGAGGACAAAAAGAGTTTTCGCAGTGGGAGACTTGGTATTTGTGAGGTTGCAGCCATATAAGCAAAGTACCTTGAAGAAGAGTGGGGTAGAAAAGTTGAAGCCCAAATTTTATTGACCCTATAAGATCATCAGAAGGATGCGTGAGGTAGCTTATGAATTGGAGCTTCCACCAAACAGCAAAATACATAATGTTTTCCATGTTTCTTGTCTTAAGAAGGTTGTGGGACAACAAGTAGTAGTTTCATCAGATCTACCACCTTTAGATGACGAAGGGAAATTGATTTTGGTTCCGAAAGAGGTGCTAGAGATAAGGGAAAAGAAGCTAAGAAACAAAGTCATAATAGAGCTTTTGGTCAAATGGAAAGGTTTGCCCATTGAGGATGCAACGTGGGAAGAACCAGAGATTCTTGACCATCCAAATCTCCATTGGTTGAGGACAAGCAATCTTTTGGGAGGGAGGACTTGTCATGTCCCCTTTTCAAAAATAAAACTTACTGTTTACAGTAGGCCAATTTGTCCAAAATTAGTAAGTCAAGTCCTCTGAACAATTTAAGAAATAATGTTCTAAATGGAGAATCTCAAAATTAGCAGTTATTAGTCTTCTCAAGTTCAAATGAAGAAGTTGGATAAAATGGCAATTTCTATTTAAGTGGTGGAAGTGGAGATGCATTTTTGGAAAGACAGTTACAACTTTTGAAATGCAAGATTCCCTCCTCTTTGGCATGGGGATTTTGGTGCCCAAAAGTGTTTTTTGAATATTGTGCCTTCTATAGTGATTTCGACTTGTTTTGGATTCATTCAATCTTATGATTTTAACAGAGTTTTGTTGTTCTTCTTCAGAGGCTGCAAAACCATTGAAGGAGTGATTTTCCAGGCTGATAAACCAGGGGGATAGAGGCATGCAGGCAGTGTGTTTACAAGTCTCCAGTGGCAATCACATCCAGGGGTTGCAGTTGTGCTTCAAGAGACTTTGTGTGTTTTGTTTTGACAGGGGTTGTAATAAATTGTGTTGTAGTTTCTTCGTGTATTTTCAGATTTGTATTGTTGATAATAACAGTGTACGTTGTTGTTCTTGTCTGTGTTAGACATTTCTTTCATGCATCTTTCTTTGTGGGAAGTGTGAGGAGTTTGGAGAGTATTTTGGGTTTTGTAGTGGATTTGTGAAGCTTTGAGCTCCGTTTCTGGAGTCTATTTTGTAATGTTTCATGGCAGATTTGTAGACTGTTACAAACATATATTTGCATGCTGTTATAATGCCAATTTTTTTGTAGAATCTTCTTCTTGTGATATATGAGGGTTTTAAGTGTTTATAGGTTCATTGGGGTAATTCTCGGCATACCTTGATTTCACCGCTTGTTTGCAAATTGTAAATCTGAGTTGGGTTATTAGAATTCTGTAAAATCAGATATAAAATTGCGGCAAGGGTTATTACAGAATTCCAAATGCATGTAATAGATTGGAAACCAAATTTCAATCCGTGGCCTTTACAATAATAGAGAATGCATCATGGTTCCGTTTGTACAACCTACCAACCAAATATTGGGAGGAAGAAATAATCAAGAACATAGGAGGAAATTGGGTAAATTCCTTTATATGGATAAATACCTGGAAGATCAATCTCTGGGGACATACTTCAGGATTTGTGTGAGTATGCCTCCCAATGGTGTGATCCCAGTGGAAGTAGAATTGGTGTCAGACATAGGGGTTTGGAAACAATTTGTTGTGAGGCAAGATGAATTGGACCTATGCATGCATAGGTCTATGGCTCGTGATGTGGAGAATTGTTGTGTCCTAGTAGCAGCGAACAGTCTAAACTTGTTTGCTAAAATTGGATCTAGTAGTGGGGAGGAGAACATCCTGTTTGGTGGTCCTTTGACAGAATGGGAGAAAGAGATGATTGAATGGATATGGCCGGAATCGAAATGGTCAGAAATAGGTGGGGGGAGCTTGTTTGGGTTGGGAGAAAACTAGATGAGTTCAGATTCAGACAATAAGTTTAAACACTCCCCAAAGGGAAGTAGTAGAGAACCGGGAAGTTGAGAACTCAGTACGGGCTAATCAGGGTAGGGAAGATATCAGTTGCCGCGGTCTAGTCGAGATATCAAACTATATTTTGGGGAACCCTGAGGAAGGAAAACTCAACGAGGCAGTAGAAAATTCTGGAAGATCTTTGAGTCCAAAAGGGGTAAACCAGGATGTGGACCTCGAGTGTATTGAGGACAAAGAAAATGATATTTCAGATTCAGAGGGGGATGACAGTTTTCAAGATTTTCATGCCGGAATTATGGAGAGAGGGTTGAAGCAAATTCAGTCCGGGATGAAAACCCAAAGATCAAATCAAAAAAACAGAGGGGTCGACAATCAAACAAAGCCATACTGGCAATGGCGAGGCAGGCAAAAGGGCAAACAAAGCTCTTTCAAACTATTCTTAGAAATGGGAAGGAATTGCCCCTTCCCGAGGAGCCATGAGGGTCATAAGTTGGAACGTTAGGGACTTAAATGCCCCTAGCAAGTGGCACCTTTTTCAGGCGCCAAATTGATATGAGTAATGTTGATTTGATCCTAATTTAGGAAACCAAGTGGAGCAAGGTGGAGCAAGAAAGCAAGATGAAATATTGGAGGCAGTGGGATGGTCTTTTTGTGGAGTCAATGGGGGCCTCAGGTGGTATTGGGGTGTTATGGAGACCTACAATGGCTAGGTGCTCGGTAAAGATGGCCTCCAGCAATTGGATGCTAATAGAATACCAACCCTTTCATGGAAATAACTATTGGAAAGTGATCGATGTTTATGGGCCCATATCTACAATTGCAAGAAGGTAGGTTTGGAGAGATATCTCACTAGAACTGTATGCTAACAAGGAGGAGAAAATCATTATAGGCGGTGATTTCAATGCCATAGGTGGTGATTTCAATGCCACCTTAAACAACTCAAAGAAGCGAGGGGGTTTGAACACTTTGAATAGAGTGCAGATGGATTTTCAGGAGTTTGTGGACACAATATATTGCGGGAAGTAGTTTTCAAAAATGGGAAATTCACATGGACCAACAGAAGACAAGGGTTCTCGGGGATTGCAAAATTATTGGACGGGTTTTTCCTTTATGGAAATTGGACTGAGGATACATTGGCAGTGGAAGCCTCAATTCTTCCTTTCAGTGGATCGGGCCACTTTCCAATCCAGCTTGTATTTGCCATGGATAATTATTCTGGGGGATCCCCCTTCAAATTTGAAAAAATGTAGGCCAGAGACCCAAGCTTATATGATCAACTAGCTCAATGGTGGAACAATGGTTAGGTGGGAAATCATTCCAATATGTTCACTTTTCACAAGAAGCTTTCATTTGTTAAAGCTAAGTTGAAAGAGTGGAACAAAACTCATTTCAAAAATATCTTTGTTGAAAGTGCAAGAGTAGAGTGGGAATTGAGGGCTCTAAATGAATGGATCATAGCAAATGGTATGAGAGAAGTCGATTTCAAGAAGGAGAGGGCTCTGAAGGCCAAACAAGCAGAAATCCTCGCTAGAGAAGAGCTGTTCTGGAGGCAAAAATCGCAGGAGGTTTGGCTCAGGGAAGAGGATAGAAACACTAAATTCTTTCACAATTCAGCAATTGTTAATAGGAACGGGAATAGAATCTCTGAGTTGACTAAAGAGGATGGATCTCTGGCACAATCAAAGGAAGAGATTAGTCTAGAAGTGGTCAGATTTTTTCAAAATCTTCTGAACCAAAGTAATCAGGCTAATAGTCAGGGGCTAGACCGAATAGACATTCTCGGTCAAATCCCGGGACTAATCTCGGAGGCGGAGAATAGAGATCTATATAAACTGGTGGATATGGATGAACTTCATAAGGTAGTTTTCCAGCTGGCACCGGATAAAGCGCTTGACCCTGATGGATTTCCGGCATACTTTTATCAAATGTACTGGGAAATCCTAAAGAAGGACCTTTTATTGGCAGTTGAGGAATCAAGGAAGAAAACGACTATCCTTGGGGCAATCAACCATACCTTTATTGCCCTCATCCCGAAGAAAAAAGATGCTACATGCATGAATGATTATAGGCCAATAGCTTTGTGTAATACCTTTTATCTATGATACCGGTTCTCCCCTTTTTTGCCTGGGTCCTGGTCCTGGTCCGTGCCCGGTCCTGGTCCTGGTTGGCAGGACCCACAGGGAACCCAGCCGCCTGGGCAGGACCCGGGGGGGACCCAGGGCGAACCCAGGAGGACCCGGGTGAACCCAAGCCCGTGGGTTCCCAAAAACGGGGCCCACGGGTTAGAAAGCATTTAAAAACAATAAAAAAACAATATTTTTAATCTTCTAAATACATCTAAACCCTAATCCGCCCCTCTATAATGCATTTCATGCATCAAAACATGCATTCAACCTATTCTACTTGCATTTTTGAAGATTTTTTCTCTACAATCAGGGTTCTTAGTTTTTGTATTTTTCTTCGAAGGTGACGACTACGAAGGTGTGAGACACGCATCAAAGGCATAGGAATCACTGGAGAAGAAAGATTTAGCCATTAAAGGTAAGTGAATCTGAATTTTTTTCAAGTTTTCAAGAATTTTTCCAAGTTTTTTTCAAATTTTTAAATTTTTTTTTAAAGTTTTTTAAAGTTTTTTTAATTTTTTTTAAATTAGTCTTGTATATTTTTTTACACTTTGTATGCATAGTATGGGGTTATAATACCAAAATTTTAATAATTTTTTTCAATAATGTTGTGCATTCTCTTTTCATTTTAGGTGCACTATTCATATAATCATACATAATGGCTAGAACTGGAAGTGCAAGTGCAAGCTCTAGTTCAGTTGCAAATGTCCGAAATGAAAATACCCCCTTTAAAATTGATCAAGATTCACCACTTTGGCATTATACAACAATGATCAAGCCAATGTCTGGTGGTGGGGGTTTTGTTTGGCAATGCAACCATTGTGGCACTGAGTATACCAGCTCATACTATCGAGTGAAAGGCCACCTTTGTTTCATCCCTGGGCGTGGAATAAAATTTTGTAAGGGATCAGATGGCAAGGGGCTGCCAAAAGCTCTAGTTTTGGGATATATTAGAGAACAAGAGGAAGCTGATAGGAGAAGTGGCAAAGCAAAGACTGATCATCCTCTTGTCCATCAAAGCTCAATGTCTAAGAGGCCTTCTAGTAGCATGGGCTCCACAAGACCAGCTGGTTCACATCCTTTCATGCAAAACCCACCAGTTGATGCAGTAGAGAATCAGAATGTTGTGGCTTCACGGAAAAGAGGCCCATTGGATTTTGCCTTCAAAAATGAACTGAGAGAGATTGCAGATTCCAAAATTGCACGTTGCCTTTATGGCAATGGGCTTCCTTTCAACCTTGTTAGATCACCTTACTTTCGGGACATGGTGCATACTCTTTGCAATACACCTTCTAATTATGTTTGTCCAAGGTATGAAAAGGTGAGAACCACCTTATTGGCAAAGGAGAAAGCATCCATAGAGTTACAGTTGAAGGTCATCAAAGATACATGGCAGGAAACAGGTGTGACCATTGTTTCTGATGGATGGAAAGATTGTAAAAATAGGCCATTGATCAATGTTATAGCAGTGTGTCCTAAAGGGGCAATGTTTTTGAAAGCAGTGGATTGTGAGGGGCAAGTGAAAGATGCAAGTTTCATTGCCAATATCTTGATAGAATGCATTGACATGGTGGGGCCTCAAAATGTTGTCCAAGTTGTAACTGACAATGCTAAAAATTGTAGGGCAGCAGGGACTATAGTGGAGGCTACATATGGTCACATCTTTTGGACACCATGCGCAGTACACTCACTCAATTTAATCATGCAAAAGCTTGGCACACAAATTGATTGGGTGAAAAAACTATATGCGGAGGGCGAGGAGATTCAAATGTTTGTGACTAGTCATCATATGTCACAAGCCATTTTCAAGACCTTCTCCAAGTTGGAGTTGTTGAAGGTAATTTATAATTACTAATTTTAAATTTTATTTTTTAATTTTTTAGTTTTAAATTTGTATTTTTTATAGACTTGCATTTGATATATGTTGTGTATTTTGTTATGTCATGTTAGGTTGCTGAAACACGATTTGCATCTCACACGCTCGTCTTAAGACGACTTTTGAAGGTGCGAGACGCCTTGAGTTCTATGGTCATCAACAACTTGTGGAGTGTATGGAAGCAGTCCCACACAGAAAGAGCTCTAAAAGTAAGAGCATTGATCCTTAGTGAGAAATGGTGGGATGATGTGGAATATGTTTTGAATTTCACTGAGCCCATCATGAGCATGATCAGGTATGCTGATACTGATCGCCCATGTTTGGGCGAGATTTATGATGGCATGGATTGCATGGTGGAAAAAATAAAAGAAGTAATAAATAGAAAAGAAAATGACCCAACGGAAACATTTTTCAAAGTTGTGCAGAAAATTGTTGTTGACCGTTGGAACAAGATGACCACCCCCTTACATCTCTTAGCATTTGCTTTGATGCCAAAATTTTATAGTGCAGAGATGCTTGCAACACCAAGGAGGGTGCCACCATATAGAGATGCAGAGGTTGCTTCTGGCTATAGGGCTGCCTTTAAAAAGATATATCAAGATGAGGAGACAAGAAATATTGTCATGAGGGAGTTTGGCCAATTTGTATCTGCAAAAAATCATGATGTTGTAGCTCTTAATGCTAGATATGGGATGGATGCTGATGAGTGGTGGTATGTACATGGTCAAGGCTCCATTTACTTGCAGCCTCTTGCAATTAAACTTAACTCCCAAGTATGTATCTTTTTATTTTTTATTTTTATAGTTTTCCAATTCCATTTGATGCTATCATTTTTTTATTTTATAATTTTAATTTGTAAATTTCTAATTATGTTTTAACTTTTAACAGGTTGCAAGTTCTTCTTCAGCTGAGCGGAATTGGAGTACATACTCCTTCATCCACTCAGTCAAACGTAATCGTTTGGGTGCAAAGAAAGCTGAGGATTTGGTCTACGTACACTCCAACCTTCGTTTGTTGTCACATAAGGACCCTGAATATAGTGAGGGTGTAACAAGGAATTGGGATCTAGCCCCTGAGTGTGCTGATTTAGATGCTACAGTTGCACAACTTTGCCAAGTCTCTATAGACAAGGCGGTTATGGAATTTGAGAGAGACATAGCTAGTGGGAGTGGCATTCCATTTGATATTGGTTCAATTGATGCTGAATTTGAACCACTTGATGACCGTGAGCTTGGGTTGGATGCTTCAGATGAAGATGAATATGGAATTTAAATCCCATAGATGGCTTGTAATTTGAATGTTTAACTTTATACTTTATTGTGTCATGACATTTTCACATTTTGAAACTTGAAACTTGAATATTATCTTTTTTGCAAATTATGAATATGATATTACATTTATGATTTATGATATATCAATATCAGAATATTTATTGGCATTGGCAATTATGGATTTATGATTTATCTGTTATCATCTATGTATCATTGTATGGGAAAGTTACATTGTATGTTTGATGTTTCATATTTGTATGTTTGAACTGTGAACATATATAATTTTGATGTTTGAAGTTTGAACATATATATATATATATATATATATATATATATATATATATATTAAAAAAAATTAAAATATATATATATATGTACGGACGAACCCGTACCCGTACCCAAAAAAAAAAAATTTTTTGCCGAATCCGCGAACCCGTACCCGAATCCGAACCCGAATCCGAATCGGAACCGGTAACTTAGCCTTTTATAAGATCATCACCAAAATTATTGCATCTCGACTAAAGAAGGTTATTGGGAAAATCATCTCAGAGGAACAAAGTGGATTTGCTCCAGGTAGATCAATTGCAGAAGGCATTATTGTGGCGCATGAAGCAGTGCACACAACTAGGAAATTGAAGATGCCCAGTATGATAATCAAGCTGGACATTTTAAAGGCTTATGATTTGGTGGATAGGAAATTTTGGTGGAGGTCCTTTCCAGATTTGGGTTTGATAGGAAATGGATTGATTGGATTAGAAGTTGCATTGATACCCCGAAGTTCTCAATCCTTATTAATGGAGTAGCTAATGAATTCTTTAGCACGACTAGGGGAATAAGACAAGGTGATCCCCTGTCGCCCTTTTTATTCATCATTGTGGCAGAGGCATTAGGGAGGAGTAATTCTCAGGCAAGGATAGAAGGAAAATGGGTTGGATTGGAGATTACCCCAGGGGTGGAGCCTGTTACACATCAGCAATTTGTTGATGACACAATATTGTTTGGGGATGCAACAAGGAGCGAGGCTAGGGGAATTAGATCCTTATTGGACAAATACAACAGAGTCTCAAGACAGTCAATTAATTGGAGGAAATCAGAAGTTTTCTTCCTGAATGTACAGCCAGGTAGCAAGGATATTAGGCCTAAGAGTTGCAAACCTGCCAGGCAGATTTCTAGGTTTACCATTATTTGGAGGCATCAACAAAAAATGCTATTGGGATAAGTTACTGGAAAATTGTAAGAAAAAGATTGAAATGTGGAAAGGAAAATGGCTCTCATCAGCAGGGAGGCTTTAGATGGTCAAGGCGGTTCTATCTGCAATCCCGATATACTCAATGTCATGCTTGCAATTGCCAGTTTCAGTTGAAGATAGTTTGAAAATAATTACGCGCAAATTCTTTTGGAATGGGACTCAGGACTCACAGAAACAATCTCTTTTGGCTTGAGAGAAAGTGTGTAGACCTCATGAGGTTGGGGGGACGGGTATAAGACAAATCAGGATCATGAATGCAGCTTTAGGGGCTAAATTAGCATGGATGATGATGAAAAGTAATCAAAAGTGGGCTAGGATTTTGAGGAAGAAATACTTGGATTCAGAGGACCCTATCAACATATTGAAAATTTGCAACCCTCCAAGAGGATTTGCTATATGGAACTTTGTGTGTGACAGTAGGGAGATCATATCAAAACATACTACATGGGAAATTCATAGTGACAACCTGGCCTCCTTCTGGGAGGACTCTTGGGATGGGCATCCAAAACTATGCAACTTCACTAATCTTCAGGAGATCAGGTTGGAAACCACCAGGGTATGGGGGAAAAAGGTTTGCAATTATGGTGGGATTGTTAGAATAGATGGCACGGAGAGATGGTATTGGAAATCCATGGAGGATATCAATGCTCCTCAAGCACAGAAAGACACTTTGGCAAGTATCCTAAGGGATAGGGCTATACCGGTGTCACACTCGAGTGATAAGATCGGGTGGTGCAAGTCTGGAGATGGGGAATACAAAGTGAAAATTGGGTACAGAATCAAGGAAGCTGCGGAAAACATCATGCAGTGGCCTACCAAGCTCCTATGGGGGAAGGACATACTTCCTAAAGCTGGAGTTTTTTCCTAGTTAGCCATTCATAACAAAATATTGACTCAGAATAGGTTGGAAAAAATAGGATTCAAAGGGCCCAACATATGCAATCTCTGTAAGAATAATGCTGAATTGGCCGACCACCTATTATGGTCATGCCCTTATGCTGAGTTCTGTTGGAAGGACATAATTGGGAAGCTGGATTTCCTCCACGTGGAGCCATTAAGTCTTAAGGATTGGTTTATCTCTTGGCCAAGTAGCTTGTATAAAAGCATGTTCAACAGCATTTGGCAAGTTCTCCCTTCAACTGTAATGTGGGAGTTGTGGAAGGAGAGGAATCGTAGAACTTTCAAAGATTAGGCAATGCCAAGGGAGGCTTTAGTCAAAAAAATAGAAGCATCTATAGTAGAACTTGTAAATGAGGTGGCAAAGAGAAAGTCCAGAAAAAACAATGTCTTCACCAATAAAGACAATGATCTAATGAAAAAATTCCCTGGATTGATGGTACCGAAAGGCAAAGATATTGGCAAGATGGATCACTCGAAGAATTTGCGGAAGGCCACGACATGGTAGGTCCCTAATAAAGGATGGGTCAAAATAAACTTCGATGGGGCTTCCTATGGAAACTCTGGGCCAGCAGGGATAGCCTGTGTGGCTCACAATGATCAGGGTGCAATTTTAGGGAAAGCCTCTGAGTTTATTGGTGTAGCAACAAACAATGTAGCTGAAATTCAAGTGGCAATGAAAGGCATTGAATTGGGGAAAAGCTTGGGCGCCATGCGAATTCATCTGGAAGGAGACTCCTTATTAGCAATCAATGCTATCAGGAATAAGACAGAGATATGTTGGCAGCTCCAAAGATGGTTGGAACCCATTGTGGAGAAATTAAGTTCGTTCTCAGAGTACAAAGTAAGCCACGTATTCAGCGAAGGTAATGAATTGGTGGATGAATTGGCAAAACAGGCAGGCACGGAAGACTGAGTGTTACGAATATGTCAAGTCATATGGCATAGGTTCGTGAGGCAGAAAGCGAGTGCGTTTGGACAACTAACAATAAAAACAGCAAGCCAGTTGGAAGCGCGCATCTTCCTACCGAAAGGACGGTGCTGATATTTGAAAGGCCGATTTGATGGGTACAACACAAATGTCACACAAGCTGCCAGTCAGGGATATTATGGGAGGGAATTCTGAGAGTGACGCTCTCAAGTAATTTCCCAAGGTGGCACAAACGTGGGAGTACATAGTGATATTTTTTAGTGATATCATGATATATCAGGAATTTTCTAGGTGTTGTGGAGTACGCCTTGGGAATTGCAGATATCATGTCATGTATTAATTACTCGTGAGCGGCCTTCTCAATGTCGGATTATTTATTGAGGGTAAGTTGGGATTGTTTGGTTGTTTCATTTCAAGCAGATATTCAAGAAATTTGGTATAGACGCAGGATGGAAACTCTCATTCTCCTTGAAGCAAACAAGCAACAAATGGCGTTTCTGGGAGGTATCTCGGAGAAAAGGCTTGCAATGGTGCTGGAATCAAGCCATCCTTTGATTCTTCAAGCAATAAAGCAGTTTTTGGGAGATGAAATTTTGTATGCGCAGCACAAATACAGGATGAATTCAAACATACCAGCGATGTTTCTGGCTTTGTGCATTCAATTGGGAGTCTGCAAACCAAGGTCGAAAAAGGTTTGTCAGATGCTTTTCCGTCACACTTTTCTGGGGAAATCAACGAGGTTTTAGACAATATTGATGACCAAAAGCGTATTCCATTGGCCCACCAGTATTATATGTCTCTGCGCGGAGGGAGAGAAGTTAGGAAATTTCCGGTAGTCCAGACCATGGAACTGGAAAATTTCAACAACAGCCGCCCGGTAAGAAATCAGAACTTGATTTTCTTGTTATATGTGACAAAGAGTCTGGCAAGACCTAAGAATTTTGAGCTGGGGCAGTATGTAAGGGATGAAGGACTTCTGGGGCAAAGGGATATTGGGGTGGATGAGCATGGCATGGAAGCTGAGGGGAATGATTGGGGGCTGGGTACAGGGGACCTGTGGATGCCAAATGAAGGAAGAAGCATTGAAGAGATCGTGGCGGGTGAGGCCCACTCCAGGTGCGAACAGGACTGCCTGGTGGTGGCAAGGGCTCTGGCTGCTGAGAGGATGCATGTGGACCCGCGAAGCTCGGCGAAGAGTGATTGAGATAAGGACTTCTCATTTCTATATGTTAGGGATTATTACTGTGTGTATGGTGCAGACATATATCTCTGTGTGTTTTTCATAGTCTTTAAAGTAGGTATAAAAGCTTGGGTATCTCCAGTCCAGTTTTGTTAGTACTATGGATGGAGAATGGGGGTTTATTTCAGTATGGATATGCGGGTAGATATAGATAGTTACTATTTAGTTCAAATATAGTCATGAATCTGGTACTTTTTCAGTACGGGGAGGATAACAGCATCTAGACACCTCTATTTTGTAAACTTTTTTGAAAATCAATACAGGTGCTGGCCTTACTAGCTATTTAACGATCAAAAAATAATTATTCTAATAATTGTTCAGCATGAACGTAAGGAAAAATATTAGAAATGAAGCAAATGGAAAAGCCATGTGGGTGTTCTAGAGTTTCACTGTAACCAGGCAGCACCTAGCTCAGCTGAAACCTCCCCCCATCTTTGTTCTCTTTGGGCCTCTGGTTTTCATGATCACTCTAAATTTGTCTGTGCACATACTAAGCTCAGCCAAAGTTTGTCTCTTTGGGTTTTGTTGGCATGGCTTATTGCCTGGGTTCGGTTTTTTCTTTTTGTGTTTTTGTCTATGCAAGCACTACTTCTCCCATCGCTTCATGATTGTACTATGATGCTGCAGCTAGATTGAGTGTTGATCTGACTTCGAGCTCCACCTCCTCAATTGCAACGGATCTCCCCAATTTGTAAATTGGTAATAAATTCTACATATGGTTTAGAAATGGGGATGATTCTCTTTTGATTGATATTCCCATGGAGGAATCTATGGGCCTGCTTCTCAAGTATTTCGAAATGGCTCTAGTAGGCAAGTTCACAGGTGCTTGGCCCTTTTATAAATTGTTGACTAATTGGATAGATTACATATGGTTTAGAAATGGGACAATTCTCATTCGGTCGATATTCCCATGGGGAATCTATGGGCCTGCTTCTCAAGTATTTTGAAATGGCTCTAGTAGGCAAGTTCACAGGTGCTTGGCCCTTTTATAAATTGTTGACTAATTGGATAGATTGTACAGAGGACAAAGATAAAAGACCACATCGACATTTCTTGGTGTGGGATGGGTATCTACCTTCTCAGTAAAAATAGAGAAAGACCTGATATTTCATAATGGCCCCTGGTTTAGGGCTCCAGCGGTCTATACGTAGATGACTTGAAGGTACACGTATGTGTAAGACTTCCCTTCCTTCATGTGTGGTTATGGACTGAAGAAGTTCTTATGTTAATATACAATGCTATTAGAACATATAAGACACAGGCTCTGGCCAAAGGAATAAATTTCTCAGTTGACCACATCTGTATAGAGGTAAAAGTTATCGAATGACTTCCTGAATTCATTGACTGAAGATAATAAAAAAAATTGACCACGATCAAAAAATCGACCATCAGATTATTCCCTTCAAGTGCAACTTCTGTCACGAGCATGGGCACTTCCGAAGCAACTGCCCTAAGAAGCCTCAATCCAATGATGGCAAAAAAGAATATTTCCAAGAATCAAGTAGAAAATAAAACACACGTTCTAGTGAGAAAAAACAAAATCTATTTTTTCACCTTCTAGTTGTTCAGAAAGAATAGGGTTGAGGCCCAAATCTGCAAAGGAGCAATCTGCGAAAACTCCATCTCCGTCTCCTTCCATTTTTATTTGTCGCTCACCGAAATGATCCACTGTTTGATTCAACTATTTTAAGTACCTTTTAAAGGCATTAGTCCTGTAAATGTATTCTATAGCGTAGAATAAATATTACAGTCTGAAACTCCATAAATGTTGCTTTTGCTTACAGTCTGGACTCACCGACAGTGCTCCTCTTTAAATAGATTTGATATATAATCTTCAACAAGCAAAATATCATAGGTAAATATGTCCGAGTTTCCAATAATAGATTGTAGATGGTTGTCTCTTTTAACTTCAAACATTTTATATTGCAATTGTAAGTAACTAGTATATTTATATTCTTAAAAAAAAATGTAAAATAATGTTGAAAGATATCACATAATTGTCTTGCATGTCAAGAAGGACATGGAGTTGAATAATGCTGACTCTTTCACTTTCATTAAAGATGTAACACTTTCATATACTTAGAGACAAGTGGCAATGATTCTATTTTTTTCAGTGTAATAAAATAATATTTATAGAGAAACTGAAGCATGCATGCATTTATCTGTCATCTACATGTCAAATTTATTCAAAATCAATTTTTTGTTTACGAATATTTTGCATTGTAGATGCCTCTCGAAATAATTAAAAATTCAATAATTCGATACGCTTTATCAAAGAATAAAAAATTGTAATACCTAGAAAGAAATTATATCAATATTAAGGATATTCAAAATAAGTCAATGCAATATAGAATAGTAGAGAAGAAAAGCATATACTTTGATATTTGAGCCGATAGGCTCTAGTGTAGGTTTTTGCCTAGAAAATTGTCAGCTCGCCAGGAAATTGTCATCCCAACGATCGGAAAGAGGAGTCGTCGACACCGGAAAAAGGGTTAAGAAATGTTTGCCTTTTTTAAGCATTGTTTTTTGACGGGTTTCGTGGGAAATGTGGAGGTGGACACGTATGCAACTCGGAGTTTGAAAAAACTTAGTATATTGTTTTAGCGGAGGGAATGTTGTGAGTGAGGTGGGTGGTGTTGGCAATGGTACACCTATCAAGGAACTTAATTCACTTGCCTTGAGCATTGGTGGTGGGTTAGAGAGTCATTTTGTCGATGGCATCGATTAGGTTTAGCAAAAGTAGATTTGGGATTAGGTTTCGAATGCATGGACATAGTAGGATTTGTTGTGTAGAGTAGGAATTTTATTGTGTTGGCTATCCCTGCGCAGGCAAAGAAGAGTGTAAGATGAATAATGTTAATGGGTATTGGGATTTGTTTATTGTGTGCAAATCTTATTGTGTTTTTTGCTAATCACCAATGTGTATACATGTGTCTAATGCTAAGGTTAGATAAAGGATATTGCATGTTTATAGAGGGGTATTTGGAGAACAAGAGGGTATTCAGAAATTTGGTTGTTTTTGTATTTCAATTTTTGTAGTCGAGTTTCTAGCTTTTCAAGGTAAGGTTT